>NC_134901.1:10549904-10564904 GCF_041734735.1 Babylonia areolata
GAGTCCCGGCGTTTTTAAGACTGAGTCAAGATAGACCCCCTCCCCTAGTTGGAAATGACCCCATTTCCATGGGCTTGATTAAATGGATGAAAAAAAGATTCTGGGCTGGCCTTTACTGCCCCCCCCCCCCCCCTAACCCCCCGCCCCTTCTCCTCCTCTCCATCATCACTGAATTCAAGCAGTCATGGGAGATTTCAACTTTTGACAGCCTTTGCCGATTCTACATGGGTCAGAATTGAAAAAAATGACTTTGTTGTGGTCCTGTCAAGTTTATTGTATTACTTGTCGAATTCATTATATTACCTATCAACTTCATTATATGAACAGTCGAATTAATCACATCGTTTATACAATGTCATTTTCAAACAAATTACCGCTTAAAACGGAGAAAACAAAACGAAGGAACAAGCGACCAACCGAACAACCGAACCGAAACACGGACCAGACTACTAGACAGACACAAGGACAAACACCAAAACGAAAAAACCAAACACAGAAAACAAAACGTTCTCAACCCCCCCACCCCCACCCCCACCACCCTTCCCTCCATCCCCACTCCTTGCACCACGCACGAGGTGCTGTGAACACGTTTATTGCCACCGTAATTCCTCCTGCTGGTGGGCGTTTCGGCCAAGCTTATTGGACAAACAAGGGGAATAAGGGCAGGAACAAGGGAGGGAATAAACACGTCCTTCCCAGCCACACAAGTCGTTCGCATCTCGCACCATTTGTCCTCTGCTGGCATTGCACTATGCTACTGCTGCTGCTGCTGCTGCTGCTGCCCTGTACCAGTTTGTCTTCAGCGGGACGGTCAGCCGCCTTCTTTCCCCCCCCTTGCAATGAAGGTTATATTTTCTCTTCAACATCATCACCATGACAATTTTTCCTGTGACAAGTTGCATATTACACAAGCATGGTAATAATTAGCAACGGTATTTTCACACACACACACACACACACACAAGAAAAAGAAAACAACAACAACAAACAAACAAAACAACAACAACAACAAAAACAAACCCATAAAAATTCCACATATAATGTGACACCCTGATTCCCAACTAGCTGCACACATTTGACAGTCAGATAACATAGTTCACAGGAGACATCATAGAGCTACAACTGCCCCATTGTTACCAAGTTAACATAATTATGGTGAGTGTTTTCTAATATTAGCAGACAGAATTCTTCTTTTGGCTAATTAATCACGTCAAGTTATCATGAAACAATAGTGCATATACTTATCATTTGTTGGGCACTGCTTCTTTTTGCTAAATAAAAGCATCCAAAAAGAATAAGGAAATGGGGGGTCAGCCGCCTTTTTGCACGCACACAAACACTTCTTTTGAAAATTAAAAAAACCCAGACTTATTACCTTTTGAAAATTCAAATAATTTCTGCCAGGTCTTGTTCAGATACGATTTGTTTCTTTGGCCATATGCAGTGCAGCGTATGTGCATCAGTCCACACGCTCTCACACTTTGAAACTGAAATCTGTGAATCTAAAAATATATTATTTCCGTTATGTGTGTGAGGATCGGGAAGGGGGCGGGAAAGGTGGGGTGGAGGGGGTGAGGGGTGGAGGGAGAAGGAATGCACCGCGATTATTTGTATTTGCATTTCTTTTTATCACACCAGATTTCTCTGTGTGAAATTCGGGCTGCTCTCCCCAGGGAGAGCGCGTCGCTATACTACAGCACCACACATTTTTTGACTCACTTGTGTAAACAAAGTGAGTCTATGTTTTAACCCGGTGTTCGGTTGTCTGTGTGTGTGTGTGTGTGTGTGTGTGTGTGTGTGTGTGTGTGTAAACTTTAACATTGACATTTTCTCTGCAAAGACTTTGTCAGTTGACACCAAATTAGGCATAAAAATAGGAAAAATTCAGTTCTTTCCAGTCATCTTGTTTAAAACAATATTTCACCTCTGGGATGGGCAAAAAAAAAGAAAAAAAGAAAAAAAAAGAAGCCTAATCATATGCAAACTGCATTTACTGTTATATTTATATTTTTTGTATTCTCTAAACTTGGCACTTTGATCTGATATTTGACACAACAACAAGAGCAGTCATTGTTATCATTTTATGTTCAAACAGGAACTTCTTTTGCTAAGCATGGAAGTTTTATTTATTTTGTAAACGTTTTGGTGCAGATAGTAAAAAAAGGGAAATTACTCTGTAATTAATGCTAGGGGACTTAATTTGCTTTAAACTGATCTTTCTCATCTTAAACATTACATTTTGAAATTATACTCAATACATAAAAAGCTTGTGTGTTTTACTCTCAGTGTACAGGGCTTTCACTATGTTCATTCGCCCAAGTGGTCTTTTTCGGAAAAAAAATGCTAAAATCAATACGACGAGTGGACTTTACAGATCTATTGGCTGAGCCCTGAAGGTCATGGGCAAAAATCAGTTGCGTACAGATATTTATACACATTCAAAGCGCGTGCTCATATTCTTCGCGAACGCGAACGACTCCATTTTGTTTCAAGTTGTTGACCTGCCTGTTCAATCCCATATTCAATGGACAATACACGATAACATGTGATGGAAAGTTGGAGAAGGAGACCGTTAACTATTTATTCAGAGAAAGATTTGTGAACACCTCATCACTTACTGGATTATGCCCCAAACTGCCATAAAAATATCCACAGAATCAGTCGGAATTCACAGTTAAAAATTGTAAACCATGCGAGTTAATACCCTTGAATTGATCACGATGAAACGAAAAAAATTCCAGTCTTGACTTTTCTCAAAATGAAGTCCTTTTCACTTCTTACGACCTTTAGAAGTACTTGTACTTGGCTCTACATGTTATTAGTTTAACAAAATACTAAATTTTCATATCAACTTTAAAACTATAAAATTAGAATGTACATAAAAGAAAAGTTGAATCCTCTATTTAGTTAAGGGGTATTGCAACTCTTCTCTGTCTTGCTAAGGGCAAAACAACTCATATCTCTCTACTTAAGGGCACTGCATCTCTCCTCTATTTAGTTAAGGGGTATTGCAATTCTTCTCAGTCTTGCTAAGGGCAAAACAACTCATATCTCTCTAATTAAGGGCATTGCATCTCTCCTCTATTTAGTTAAGGGGTATTGCAACTCTTCTCTGTCTTGCTAAGGGCAAAAGAACTCATATCCCTCTAATTAAGGGCATTGCATCTCTCCTCTATTTAGTTAAACTGCATCTCTCCTCTATTTAGTTAACTCACTCAGTACGGCCAGTCCTCTCTTCTCCTCAAAACAGACCCTTCGGATGTCCAGTGGGTGTCTGAATGACCCAACCTTTAGCTTCCGTCGTCAGAATTGTGGTATTCTTTATCAACATTCACCTCTTCAATATAAGAGCCTTCCGCTTGCAATATTTTGATGATGGTAATTGGGGTGAAACGCTGTGAACGTCGTCTCTTTCGCCTGTCGTATAGAGAGAGTTAAGGGGCATTGCAACTCTTCTCTGTGTTGCTAAGGGCAAAACAACTCATATCTCTCTACTTAAGGGCACTGCATCTCTCCTCTATTTAGTTAAGGGGTATTGCAACTCTTCTCAGTCTTGCTAAGGGCAAAACAACTCATATCTCTCTAATTAAGGGCATTGCATCTCTCCTCTATTTAGTTAAGGGGTATTGCAACTCTTCTCTGTCTTGCTAAGGGCAAAACAACTCATATCTCTCTACTTAAGGGCACTGCATCTCTCCTCTATTTAGTTAACTCACTCAGTACGGCCAGTCCTCTCTTCTCCTCAACACAGACCCTTCGGATGTCCAGTGGGTGTCTGAATGACCCAACCTTTAGCTTTCGTCGTCAGAATTGTGGTATTCTTTATCAACATTCACCTCTTCAATATAAGAGCCTTCCGCTTGCAATATTTTGATGATGGTAATTGGGGTGAAACGCTGTGAACGTCGTCTCTTTCGCCTGTCGTATAGAGAGAGTTAAGGGGCATTGCAACTCTTCTCTGTGTTGCTAAGGGCAAAACAACTCATATCTCTCTACTTAAGGGCACTGCATCTCTCCTCTAGTTAAGGGGTATTGCAACTCTTCTCAGTCTTGCTAAGGGCAAAACAACTCATATCTCTCTAAGGGCATTGCATCTCTCCTCTATTTAGTTAAGGGGCATTGCAACTCTTCTCTGTCTTGCTATGGGCAAAACAACTCATATCTCTCTAATTAAGGGCATTGCATCTCTTCTCTATTTAGTTAAGGGGTATTGCAACTCTTCTCTGTCTTGCTAAGGGCAAAGCAACTCATATCTCTCTACTTAAGGGCATTGCATCTCTCTTCTCTATTTAGTTAAGGGGCATTGCAACTCTTCTCTGTCGAGTTAAAGACACTGCAACTTCTCTGTTGAGGTAAGGGGATTGCCTCTTGCAGCTGTTCTCCATCTAGCCAAAGCCAACGCAACTCTTCTCTTACAAACTTCTGGAAAAAAAGGAAAAAAAAAAAGAAGCAGAGGAGAAAAAAGTATATATATATATATATATATATATATATATATATATATATATATATATATATATATATATATATATATAAAGTAACGTGAATGAATCTGACGTAGCAGCATCGCCATCATCTTCATCTGTCAGAAAAGACAAAAAAGTAGAAAACAAGCACCGGAGTTTGTTGGCATTCATGATCTGGTTCTCAACAAGATCTCCAGTTTCGATTTCCTTTTCCATTTCCATGCTATTTTCTTCTCTCTCTACGTGTCTCTCTCTTTCTGTCTGTCTGTCTCTCTTTCTCTATCACAAAGACACACACACACACACACACACACACACACACACACACACACACACACACACACACACACACACACACACACACACACACATTCTTCATGCCAGATCTCTCTGGATAACTGATGATTGAACGAAACACCAAATAATCTTTCTTTCTTTTATTTCTTTATATATTTATTCATTTAGATATTCATTTGCTTTTTATTACTTATCTTTGTAATAAGTTATATTTCGTCAATTCATCTTGACACACACACGCACGCACTCACGCACGCACACACACACACACACACACACACACACACACACACACACACACTCTCTCTCTCTCTCTCTCTCTCTCTCTCTCACACCCACACAAACCAAACAACAACGACAACAAACGGATGGCCAGAATACCGGCTGGCTTTCTGACCGACCGGAGGACACAGCAGAAAATATTTCATGTATTAGTATTATTATTCACTTCTTTATTCGTTATTTTCAAACTAGAAAAATCTATTTTTTATTACCGCAAATCTGATAATTTCAGACAAATTGCAGGATGAATGAAATAGACATAATAGAAAAATCTATTTTTATTACCGCAAATCTGATAATTTCAGACAAATTGCAGGATGAATGAAATAGACATAATTTTTTTTTCTGTAGCCTTTTTATTAAAAAAAAAAATCTGATGTTTATCTGAGCAATGGGATGGATGGAACCACATGTGATATCCATTAATTGGTGTGTATGTTTAGCTGTTTATCATTTCTTTATATATATATATATATATATATCACTTATTCATGCAGTTATCTATGTGTTTGTTCATGTATTTGTAAATTTGTGTGATGTTGTCTTTAAGCCAGGCTGAGTAATGGCGCAATAAAATTATCATCGATGATGTGACGAATGGGGAAACAGTTCACCCCTACATGTGAGATACCTCCCACCTCAAGCCTCACATTTCCAAAGATACCTCACACCTCAAGCCTCACATTTCCAAAGATACCTCACACCCCAAGCTCACATTTCCAAAGATACCTCACACCTCAAGCCTCACATTTCCAAAGATACCTCACACCTCAAGCCTCACATTTCCAAAGATACCTCACACCTCAAGCCTCACATTTCCAAAGATACCTCACACCTCAAGCCTCACATTTCCAAAGATACCTCACACCTCAAGCCTCACATTTCCAAAGATACCTCACACCCCAAGCTCACATTTCCAAAGATACCTCACACCTCAAGCTCACATTTCCAAAGATACCTCACACCCCAAGCTCACATTTCCAAAGATACCTCACACCCCAAGCTCACATTTCCAAAGATACCTCACACCCCAAGCCTCACATTTCCAAAGATACCTCACACCTCAAGCCTCACATTTCCAAAGATACCTCCCACCTCAAGCCTCACATTTCCAAAGATACCTCACACCCCAAGCTCACATTTCCAAAGATACCTCCCACCACAAGCCTAACATTTCCAAAGATAACTCACACCCCAAGCCTCACATTTCCAAAGATACCTCACACCCCAAGCCTCACATTTCCAAAGATACCTCACACCTCAGGCCTCACATTTCCAAAGATACCTCCCATCTCAAGCCTCACATTTCCAAAGATACCTCACACCTCAAGCCTCACATTTCCAAAGATGCCTCACACCCCAAGCCTCACATTTCCAAAGATACCTCACACCTCAAGCCTCACATTTCCAAAGATACCTCCCACCTCAGGCCTCACATTTCCAAAGATAACTCACACCCCAAGCCTCACATTTCCAAAGATGCCTCACACCTCAAGCCTCACATTTCCAAAGATACCTCACACCTCAAGCCTCACATTTCCAAAGATAACTCACACCCCAAGCTCACATTTCCAAAGATACCTCACACCCCAAGCCTCACATTTCCAGAAATACCGCACACCTCAGGCCTCACATTTCCAGAAATACCTCACACCTCAAGCTCACATTTCCAAAGATACCTCCCACCTCAAGCCTCACATTTCCAAAGATGCCACACCCCAAGCCTCACATTTCCAAAGATACCTCCCACCTCAAGCCTCACATTTCCAAAGATGCCTCACACCTCAAGCCTCACATTTCCAAAGATGCCTCACACCACAAGCCTCACATTTCCATAGATGCCTCACACCCCAAGCCTCACATTTCCAAAGATACCTCCCACCTCAAGCCTCACATTTCCAAAGATACCTCACACCTCAAGCCTCACATTTCCAAAGATGCCTCACACCTCAAGCCTCACATTTCCAAAGATGCCTCACACCTCAAGCCTCACATTTCCAAAGATACCTCCCACCTCAAGCCTCACATTTCCAAAGATGCCTCACACCTCAAGCCTCACATTTCCAAAGATACCTCACACCTCAAGCCTCACATTTCCAAAGATACCTCCCACCTCAAGCCTCACATTTCCAAAGATACCTCACACCTCAAGCCTCACATTTCCAAAGATACCTCACACCTCAAGCCTCACATTTCCAAAGATACCTCACACCTCAAGCCTCACATTTCCAAAGATACCTCACACCTCAAGCTCACATTTCCAAAGATACCTCACACCTCAAGCCTCACATTTCCAAAGATGCCTCACACCTCAAGCCTCACATTTCCAAAGATGCCTCACACCCCAAGCTCACATTTCCAAAGATGCCTCACACCCCAAGCTCACATTTCCAAAGATACCTCACACCCCAAGCCTCACATTTCCAGAAATACCTCACACCTCAAGCCTCACATTTCCAAAGATACCTCACACCACAAGCCCTCATTTCCAAAGATACCTCACACCCCAAGCTCACATTTCCAAAGATACCTCCCACCACAAGCCTAACATTTCCAAAGATACCTCACACCCCAAGCTCACATTTCCAAAGATACCTCACACCCCAAGCTCACATTTCCAAAGATACCTCACACCCCAAGCCTCACATTTCCAAAGATACCTCACACCCCAAGCCTCACATTTCCAGAAATACCTCACACCCCAAGCTCACATTTCCAAAGATACCTCACACCCCAAGCCTCACATTTCCAGAAATACCTCACACCTCAAGCCTCACATTTCCATAGATACCTCACACCTCAAGCTCACATTTCCAAAGATACCTCACACCACAAGCCCACATTTCCAAAGATACCTCACACCCCAAGCTCACATTTCCAAAGGTACCTCACACCCCAAGCCTCACATTTCCAGTCAGATGCCTCACACCCCATGTGTCTTTGGAAGCATGTTCCATTCTATGCTTCCATTAAATGAGAGACTCATCTTAAATCAATTTTAGGCTTTGGGACAATAGCTCTATCTGATTTACGTTGGAACTGGAAACAAAATAATGATTTTAATTAAATAGTCAATGTGTTATATCTAATAAGTAGATGATGAAGAAGAAGAAGAAACAGCAACAGCAACAGCAACAGCCGAAAATGACGACTGACCAATCCACTTTTCTCACCCACCTCCTGTGTCGACACAGTTCCGCACAGGCCGCTCCCCACCTCCCCACCCCCTCCCCCTCTCCATATCCTTCTCTCACCACCACCACCACCACCACCCTCAGTCTATCTCGCCCCTCATCCGTTTCACCACCTCCCCTACCGTCTGACATTCAACCCTTCTCCCGATACCCCCCACCCCCACCCCCCAGCCTCCGCCCCTCACTCTCGTCACCATGACCATCTCCGTCGGCCAGCTGACTGACTGCCGAGGGGTGGGCGTCACCCCTGACTGCTGACAGAACGAACAGCACGCCATCAGCAGCACCAAGACAGGCGGGGGGGATTGGCAGAGGGTCGGGCAGGGCTGGCAGAACAGGGACTCCGTCGTTCCATCACAAAGTTCAATACCCACTGTTAACCCTCCCCTGTGTGTGTGTGTGTGTGTGTGTGTGTGTGTGTGTGTGTGTGTGTGTGTGTGTGTGTGTGTGTGTGTGTGTGTGTGTGTGTGTGTGTGTGTGTGTGTGTGTGTGTGTGTGTGTGTGTGTGTGTGCCGTGGAAGCTGCGATACATAGACCAGAAATGAGTGTGTGGAGGAGGGGTAGAGGAGGTGCAGGGTAATGTGTGGTGTGTGTGTGTGTGTGTGTGTGTGTGTGTGTTGGAGCTCATGTACGTTTATATGTATTTGACTGTGCTTTCATATCTGTGAAACTGCATGTTTGGTGCATATCTGTTATGCATGTGTGGGTGTATGTGTGAATGTGTGTCTTCATGTTTTACATTTATTTGCTTATTTATCATCATTGTTGTCTTATTTATTCATTTATTTATTATTATTATCATTTTATTATCATTATCATTACTACTACCTTTTTATATCATAATTATTTATTTATTTATGTAAGCTTATCTATTATTTATTCACCTTTTTTTTCTCAAGGCCTGACTAAGCGCGTTGGGTTACGCTGCTGGTCAGGCATCTGCTTGGCAGATGTGGTGTAGCGTATATGGATTTGTCCGAACGCAGTGACGCCTCCTTGAGCTACTGAAACTGAAACCCTCTCCCCCTACACCCACCCATCCACGGCTACGCCCAGCTGGAAGTCAGTGCCCCAGGATGTGTGGTCCACTCCTCAGGGGGACACTGACCCTCGCTGCCTTGCACTGAGGAGGGAGGGAGGGAGGAGTCGGAAACAAAGGTGATATACACAAAAGTGATGTTGATGGTGCAGGGGGAGAGTGACGTGTGATGGGAGGAAGGTGAGCGGACGATGACCTCTTCCGGGTGGCGTGGCTTGTCGCCAGTTACAGGGGTCACAAAAAGTTAGGAACCACCTGAGAGCTAGCACAGTTTTCTCCTCCGGAGTTTCAGTTTCAGTTTCAGTTTCAGTAGCTCAAGGAGGCGTCACTGCGTTCGGACAAATCCATATACGCTACACCACATCTGCCAAGCAGATGCCTGACCAGCAGCGTAACCCAACGCGCTTAGTCAGGCCTTGAGAAAAAAAAAAGAAAAAAAAGAAAGAAAAAAAAGGTGAATAAATAATAGATAAGCTTACATAAATAAATAAATAAATAAATAATAATTATGATATAAAAAAGGTAGTAGTAATGATAAAAAAAAGAAAGATAAATAAGACAACAATGATGATAAATAAGCAAATAAATGTAAAACATGAAGACACACATTCACACATACACCCACACATGCATAACAGATATGCACCAAACATGCAGTTTCACAGATATGAAAGCACAGTCAAATACATATAAACGTACATGAGCTCCAACACACACACACACACACACACCACACACACACACACACCTCCGGAGCCACGGTAAACTGATGTTGAATTTTCAACTGTCAGCGCTGTCTGAGTGTGTATGTGTACGTTACTTAAACCTGATTGAATGACACTGAAAACGAATGATGAGACCCATTGGCAGCCGTCAGTCGGCTCTTCCTAGGTAGGCAACCCATTGTGCAAATGATCCCGTGCTAAGAGCCTGGCCTCCGACCGAGGATAGGCGCTATTTTAATATCCATAGCATTGATTTAATGTATTGTCATGAGTACCACTGACAGCCACTGGGGCTACCTTGCACGTGCACATCCATTTACACAATTCAAACAACAGCTGTCGCTGATCACTGAGTACTTGTCATGTATTTTTTGGGGGGTAGGGGGGTTGGGGTTTGGGGGCGGGGTGAGGCTGGAGGGGGGCGGGGGGGGGGGGGGGGGGGTTTGAAACATCAATTTCATAATGCGAGCTGTTCATGTTGCACCTGTGCTGAAACAGCCCGTTAGTGTGTTCAGTGATGGGCTTACAATTGTGCAGCCTGCATAACGTAATTAAATCATCTCTCGGATTCATGGAATTTTAAGAAAACTTAGTCTATTTTCATGAAGTGGTCATGTACTTTTGGTGAAGCCTGTATATCTGTCGGTTCTCCAATAACCATATTCTGTACGGGCGGTCATCGTGCTGGTTTGAAACAGATCGTGCTGAAAAAAAAAAAGATGCAAGGGACTGTCACCATGCTGGAACCGGCAGCCCAATGTAAAGATGCAGAAAAAGTATCCGAAAGTAAATCACAAACGTATGTTTTTTACATTAACTCACTCAGCACGGCCAGTCCTCTCTTCTCCTCTACACAGACCCCTCGGATGTCCAGTGGGTGTCTGAATGACCCAACCTTTAGCTTCCGTCGTCAGAATTGTGGTATTCTTTGTCAACATTCACGTCTTCAGTATAAGAGCCTTCCGCTTGCAATATTTTGATGATGGTAATTGGGATGAAACGCTGTTAACGTCGTCTCTTTCGCCGTTCGTATGGAAAGAGTTAAAAAGGCAATATCCACAATTCCCCCCCTCAAGTCGGAATAAGTGGTGGTACAAAAAAGACGAAGACATTTACTTCGCCAGCAACACAGAGGAGCGGAGGGGAAGAAATGTTGATATTGCCATTAAAACATAATATGGTAGTTTGCAATCTATCCAGTGAGAAACAGACACCCAGTGTAGTTTCTCAATATTAGCCTTACAGCACGGGTCTGGATATTCTGGAGTTTTCGAAAGAGATTGTCAGGGATTCCAGCCAGAAGAGAAATGGCGTAATCGGTCGATACGTGAGAGAACAAGATACGTTACAAGGGTTTTAGGTGGCCTGAACATAAAGGTAGTGATGGATTTTACTGATTTTTATCAGTTCAGTGCTGCCTTTAGTTGGCGTTCACACCGTCCCCCCCCCCACCCCCCCGCCCCCCTTTCCCCCAATCTTCTGTTAGAATAATTATGGGAGCATGGTTGGACTACGTGTTTTTCTGTGGATCTAATGACATATGTTGTTGCCTTTATTTATCAGCACACGGGTCAATAATTTCACTTTTAGAGATGATAAAGTATTGACAATACACACATTTCTTACCCTGTACTTTTTCCATTCAGTTTCGTTTCGGAGACAGAAAAAAAGTTGTAAATTTAGTAATACAAATCGAATATAATACTCCACATATCTTCCCCTCTCACAGGCCGTGAAGAAAACCAATCAAAGAGTGGAAAGGGGGAAAAAAAAATGTAGAGTGATTATCACAATAATTATTTACAACTTTTTCTGTCTTCGAAACGAAAGGGTGGAGGGAACTCAATGTGGATTTCGCCATAAAGTGTTCCTGTGTCTTGTTTCGTACCTGGATGCACAGGCTGCACGTCCATGTGAACAGCGTGACTGTCCAGCCTTCAGCAGTTCGTCGGTTGTGTCATGGAACCAACTGGAAGTGTTCTGATGACAAATCTATCTATCTGTATATATATATATATATACGAGGGTCATTCAATAAATAAGGTGAATTTTTCGGTATAAGGACTTCTAATACAGATAGAAGCTTACTTTTTTTTTCATTTTTCAACGTAGTCTCCCAGCACTGTCACACACTTTTCCCATCTGTGCACAAGCTTCCGTATTCCCTCAGCGTAAAAATCTTTGGACTGATGTCTCAGCCAGTCGCTCACAACACTTTTGACTTCATCGTCACTTTCAAACTTCGTGCCTCTCGTGAACGCTTTCAAGGGACCAAACAGGTGAAAGTCTGAAGGGGCAAGGTCTGGGCTGTAAGGGGGATGAGGGAGCAGTTCCCAGCCCTTCCCAGACACTGCTGGGACAACTCGACGCTCCTCTGTTTGTGCTCTGGAGTAAGCATCTTTGGCACCCACCGGCAGCTGACCTTCGAGTAGCCAAGGTCATCATGGACAATTTTGTGTGCTGTCCCAACAGATAAGCTCAAAGTCCTTGCAATGTCATCCACTGTCACCCTTCTGTCAGACTGAATGAGGTCATTGACTGATTCGATCACCTCAGGAGACCTCACTTCTGTAGGCCTTCCAGGCCTGTCTTCATCCTCAACACTGCTCCGTCCTTCTTTAAACAATTTAGCCCACTTGTAAACGTTTTTTCGGCTGAAACATGTGGCACCATACACAGTTGACATTCTCCTATGAATTTCAACTGGTTTGCACCCTTCAGCAACCAAAAACTTGATAACTGACCGCTGTTCAATCCTGGAGCATGCTTCTTGGTCGGCCATCTTTGTTAATCGCCAAAACTCTCAAAGTTTTTGTTAATCTGCAAAACAAATTAAATCCATGTGAAAAAGAAGTAAAAAAAAAAAACAAAAAAAAAAAAAAAAAAAAAGAGAAAAAAAGAGAAAAAAAGTAAGTTTCTATCTGTATTAGAAGTCCTTATACCGAAAAATTCACCTTATTTATTGAATGACCCTCGTGTGTGTGTGTGTGTGTGTGTGTGTGTGTGTGTGTGTGTGTGTGTGTATAATTCTTCTTTTTTTTTTTTTAAATGTTTTTATTCCAGTCTCTTATCCCGGGAAACTACCGGTGTTGAAGGTAAGTCTTGAGACAAACGGCATGTTCTGGTCCAGGTCAAGTAATGACACACAAGTAATCCGCGTGTGTGGGGTGGGGGGTGAGGGGGTGCGGGTGTGTGCTGATTATCTGGTTGCGGTTTTCCGCAATATATCTTTATTCTTATCTTATCTGTCTATTATAATCAATGTGCAGTATAGTAGGCTATGTTTATAATTATATTCAAATAATGTTTCTTAATTCTTTCTGTTTTTATATTAAGAATACTAGTTATTGCCTGCAGTGTGTGGATGTTTGTATGAAACGGTGTATGTGATATTTTTTACATTTTGTATCTTCGTAATATTCGTAAAAGCTGTTGTTGACTTTTACAGTTATGGTCCCCAATGTTGTTTACTTGTCTATGTTGTGATAATGCACCTGACCAGATTTCTCCAGTTGGAGATAATAAAGTTATTCTTATCTTATCTTATCTATTTCACCTGAAAATCGAAATAAAGGTTATCAGTCCACAATTAAGACCACAATTAAGCATCACATGTAACAAACACGCATACACACACGCGCGCGCACACACACACACAGTCACAGACAAATAAGTACCACACATATATGATCATAGTGCCCCATACCCCCACTGGGGCACACACACACACAAACACACATACACACCCACACAGACACACAGACACAAACACACATACACACCCACACAGAAACACAGACACACACAGAGAAACACAGACACACACACAAACACACATACACACGCACACAGAAACACACACACACACACACACACACACACACACACACACACACACACACACACACACACACACACACACAGAAACACAAACACACACACACACACACACACACACACACACACACACACACACACACACTCACTCACACACAGACAGACAGACAGACAGACATGCACATACACACAAACGCGTGTGTGCCCAATAGCCGAGAAACTATAAAATGTTGGACCTGACAAATCTGACAGTCTCAGGTAAAAATCCCGGGAAAATGCTTGACGGTTAAAGCTGGGATGATGAGTTTTCCAGCCTCCCAAACCCGTCCATACCTTGGCCCCCTTCCCGTGAACACACATACAGGTGATCAATTACGCACGTTAAAGATCCCTTTGTCCATGCCAGAGTTCGATTTTGGAAACACACGAACACACCCAACATACACTGCTGATCAAGACCGGAGCCAACAACGAAATAATGTTGGTCTTGCAAAATGAACAGAGCACACACACACACACACACACACACACACACACACACACACACACACACACACACACACACACACACACACACACACACACACACACACACACACTAAACTGATAGTAGGCAGAGACCCGTGTAATCAGGCCGTGGTTAGTTAATTAAACCTGTCCATGGACATGCATGCAACTGAAACTAAAGGAAAAAAGAAAGAAAAAGGCTGTGACTGAGGCTTAAAACCCAGACTGAATCTGTGATAACGTGATTACTAAGTGGCACTGACCATTATTATTATTATTATTTTTTTTTTGCTATTAGCAAGTCAACAACCTTTCTGCTGTTTGCTCTCAAACAATGTGTGAGCAGGGAAAAGGGGTCAGAAGTCCCCCCCCCCCCCCCCCTTACACCTCTCTCCCGTGGCCTGTGTCGGGTCGTGTCTTTTGTATTTGTATTTTTTCTTTTTTATCACAACAGATTTCTCTGTGTAAAATTCAGGCTCCTCTCCCCAGGGAGAGCGCGTCGCTACACGACAGCGCCACCCATTTTTTGGGGGGTATTTTTTCCTGCCTGCAGTTTTATTTGTTTTTCCTATCGAAGTGGATTTTTCTACAGAATTTTGCCAGGAACAACCCTTTTGTTGCCGTGGGTTCTTTTACGTGCGCTAAGTGCATGC
>NC_134901.1:10572404-10582404 GCF_041734735.1 Babylonia areolata
ATAGTTCAGCAAAAGGTAGTAATCATGACAAATCACGTTCAACCCGGTCATTACCTGTCAGTTTGAAACATTCATGTTTGAATCCACCCTTCATTCACCCTCTTTACCCCGACTCACCTTACACCCCCCCCCTTTCTCTCCCACCTTTCTAGTTTGTCTGTTTTTAAGAGACAGCATTCAAATGTGAGAAAGTGGAGTGATGGCCTAGAGGTAACGCATCCGCCTAGGAAGCGAGAGAGAATCTGAGCGCGCTGGTTCGAATCACAGCTCAGCCGCCGATATTTTCTCCACTAGACCTTGGTTGGTGGTCTGGACGCTAGTCATTCGGATGAGACGATAAACCGAGGTCCCGTGTGTAGCATGCACTTTGCGCACGTAAGAGAACCCACGGCAACAAAAGGGTTGTTCCTGGCAAAATTCTGTAGAAAAATCGACTTCGATAGGAAAAACAAATAAAACTGCACGCAGGAAAAAATGCAAAAAAATGGCTGGCGCTGTAGTATAGCGACGCGCTTTCCCTAGGGAGAGCAGCCCGAATTTCACACAGAGAAATCTGTTGTGATAAAAAGAAATACAAATACAAATACAAATATATTTTGATAAAATGTCTGCATTCACCACTATGTCCCACCAAACAAAACTCGTCGTATTCCATGTTCGAACCAGTAGCAACACAGACACGAACACAAAAACAATAACATAACAAGAGAGGCAAGGCCTTCAAGACTCACTTGTGATAAATTAAGTCCCCTAGCATTAATCACAGAGTAATTTCCCTGTTTTACCTCTGCACCAAAACATTTGCAAAATAAATAAAAATTCCATGCTTAGCAAAAGAAGTTCCTGTTTGAACAAAAAATGATAATAATGACTCCTCTTGTTGTTGTGTCAGAATAAGAGGTCAAAGTGCCAAGTTTAGAGAATACAAAAAATATAAATATAACAGTAAATGCAGTTTGCATATAATTAGGCTTCTTTAAAAAAAATTTTTTGTGCCTATCCCAGAGGTGCAATATTGTTTTAAACAAGATGACTGGAAAGAACTGAATTTGTCCTATGTTTATGCCAAATTTGGTGTCAACTGACAAAGTATTTGCAGAGAAAATGTCAGTGTTAAAGTCTACCACGGACACACAGACACACACACACACACACACACACACAACCGAACACCGGGTTAAAACATAGACTCACTTTGTTTACACAAGTGAGTCAAAAATATATTATTAAGAAAAGCAACAAACAAAACAATCAGCGTTCGTGTTGACGTGTACACCGCACGTTGCATCAATCAACAACCAAGCAATGCAATGGGGTCACCCTTGGATCTCACTGAACAGGAAGACGCCGAAGATCGCATGGAGCCCAGAGGCCAGACGGAACGCGGTCATGTTTCGCCACCTCCCCCTCAATGAATCAACGACTCCCTGTGACTGTGAGCTGGCTGATCATCCAGTCAGTGCCTGGGATCCCGGGGATTGGGGGGGGGGGAGAGGTGGGAGGTGGTTGGGGGAGGGGGGGGGTGTAGAGGAGAAGGGAGAGGCAGGGAGTGGTGGGATTGGACTTAACCTATTGACTGCTAAACCTTGTCGAACTGAAATCAACGCTGAATGATCTGAGTGCTGGTTGGATTTCCAATGCTCTAAAAAATACATGGATAGCTCATTGGCCAGGAGAGCTGTTTCTCGTAAGTTACATGTGTGTGTGTGTGTGTGTGTGTGTGTGTGTGTGTGTGACCTAAACCTGACTGAATGACACAGGAATCGAATGATGAGCGCGCGCCCAAAGGCAGTTCTCAACCTACTTTACCCAGAAGGACAGCCTGTTGTGCATCAGCATAACACAACGTGCTTAGTCAGACCTTGTGTGTATGCATACATGTATAATATATATATATATATATATATATATATATATATATATATAAGGGACCTGATATATAACAGAAACACACACACACACACACACACACACACACACACACACACACATGTATGTATGTATGTATGTATGTATGTATGTATGTATGTATGTGTGTGTGTGTGTGTGTGTGTGTGTGTGTGTGTGTGTGTGTGTGTGTGTTGTGTGTGTTTTCGCCAGAGGACAACACTCTCGTTGCCATGGGTTCTTTTTCAGTGCGCCATGTTCGTGCTGCACACGGGACCTCGGTTTAGCGTCTCAACCAAATGACGGTCTGGACGCTGTTTGACTTGCCAGTCAAACTTGGTGAGAAAGGGCAAAAGCAGGATTCGAACCCAGACCCTCACGGATACTCTGTGTTGGCATATGAGCGCCTTAACCATTCCGCCACCTTTCTCCTTCAAGAAGAAGAAGAAATCTTGACCTTCAGGCTCTTTGAACATGCAGCATGTGGGTGTCTTGGTGTTGATGTTTTGCTGGTATTTTCCCCTGCCCCTTGAGCCTGTTTTAGAAGAGCAAACACAGGTCGGTTTAAAACAGCACTTTTCGTTTATTTTCCGAACGTTAATCGCGTCCGTTTTTCCCCCCCATTGAGCCTGTTATTTGATACTTAATACAAATCAATTCCAAAATAATTAGTTTTCGTTTATTTACTGAACATTATTCTCATAGAATTTGTGTTTGTATGCCTGTTTTCTCATCATAAGATATTCATTTATTTAGACTTATTTATCATTATTTCTTTGTTATTCAGTTAAGTTTTTACTTATCTTTTAGGAACGGTGGTTGATTTTTGGACAGCGAAAACAGCGGTTGGTTTAACTCACTCAGTACGGCCAGTCCTCTCTTCTCCTCTACACAGACCCCTCGGATGTCCAGTGGGTGTCTGAATGACCCAATCTTTAGCTTCCGTCGTCAGAATTGTGGTATTCTTTGTCAACATTCACCTCTTCAGTATAAGAGCCTTCCTCTTGTAATATTTTGATGGTGGTAATTGGGGAGAAACGCTGTTAATGTCGTCTCTTTCGCCGTTCGTATGGAGAGAGTTAAAGTTGGTTTAAAGCCCAGCCGATCTCGCTGGTGAACAGGGTTGACTGTTTCCTGCACCAGGTCCTCTCAGTGATAATGGATATAACAATGAGAGAGAGAGAGAGAGAGAGAGAGAGAGAGGGGGAGAGAGAGGGGGGAAAGAGAGAAAGGGAGAGAGAGAGAGAGGGAGATAGAGACAGAGAGACAGAGACAGAGAAAGTGAGAGAGTGATAGAGAGAGAGAGAGACAGAGATAGAGAGAGATAGATAGATAGAGAGAGAGAGAGAGAGAGAGAGAGAGAGAGAGAGAGAGAGAGAGAGAGATCAACCTCCATAGTTCTATCATTGTCCATGATATCAGCCGATGCAGACAACCTTCTCCCTGACCGTGTTCTGTCCACCACTGACACAACGTGGACACACACACTGACACA
Organism: Babylonia areolata; assembly: GCF_041734735.1. NCBI lineage: Eukaryota > Metazoa > Mollusca > Gastropoda > Neogastropoda > Buccinidae > Babylonia > Babylonia areolata. The sequence continues at coordinate 10,575,787 of NC_134901.1, forward strand.
ACGTGGACACACACACTGACACAACGTGGACACACACACTGACACAACGTGGATAGACACACACACTGACACAACGTGGACACACACACACACTGACACAACGTGGACACACACACACACACTGACACAACGTGGACACACACACACACTGACACAACGTGGACACACACACACACACACACACACACACACACACACACACACACACACACACACACACTGACACAACGTGGATAGACACACACACTGACACAACGTGGACACACACACACACTGACACAACGTGGACACACACTGACACAACGTGGACACACACACACACACACTGACACAACGTGGATAGACACACACACTGACACAACGTGGACACACACACACACACACACACACACACACACACACTGACACAACGTGGACAGACACAGACACTGACACAACGTGGACACACACTGACACAACGTGGACACACACTGACACAACGTGGACACACACACACACACAACTGACACAACGTGGACACACACACACACACACACACACACACACACACACACACACACAAATACTGACACAACGTGGACACACACACACACACACACACACACACACACACACACACACACACTGACAGACAACGTGGACACACACACACACGCAGTGACATAACGTGAACACATACACACTGACACACAGACAGGCTTTTAGACAGTCACAGTAATTCTCAACCATCCACCGACATGCACACACAAACACACGCACGCACGCACGCACACATACACATACACAAACATAAACAAATACACAAACATACACAAACACTCATGTACAAAAACACGCGCGCGCGCACACACACACACGTGCTCACGCATTCTCGCGTATTCTTTCACACGCACCCTCTGAGAAGTATGCCATCAAATGCAACGTGTCTGATTCTCCATCCTCCACTATCAATACTTCTCCACCCATCCCGCCCTGCCCCCCCCCCCCCCCTAACCCCCCTAACCCCCTGTGCCCCCCTCCTCCCCCCTGTCATCCCCCACCGCTAACTCCAGCCCCAAACAGATACGGGCATATCCTTTTTCGTCATCCCCAGCCCCCCCCCTCCCCTACTTCCTCCTGTGCCCCCCTCCTCCCCCCTGTCATCCCCCACCGCTAACTCCAGACCCAAACAGATACGGGACATATCCTTTTTCGTCATCCCCAGCCCCCCCCCCCCCCTTCCCCCTGTGCCCCCCTCCTCCCCCCTGTCATCCCCCACCGCTAACTCCAGCCCCAAACAGATACGGGCACATCCTTTTTCGTCATCCCCAGCCCCCCCCTCCCCTACTCCCCCCTGTGCCCCCCTCCTCCCCCCTGTCATCCCCCACCGCTAACTCCAGCCCCAAACAGATACGGGCACATCCTTTTTCGTCATCCCCAGCCCCCCCCCCCCCACCTCCTCCACCTCCCCCCTGCCATCTCCCTCCAATCTCAATCTCACTTTCGTTTCATTTCTTTCGTTCATAAAGAATGTTTTTTGTTTTCGTTCGTTCTTTCTTTCCTTCCCAGGCTCTTTCCTTCCTGTCTTCCTCACGTTTTATTTCTTCTTTCCTTCGCTTCGTCATCCCCTCCCCCTATTCTTTTTTTCCCCCGTTCTCTCTCTCTCTCTCTCCCTGTGTGTGTGTGTGTGTGTGTGTGTGTGTGTGTGTGTGTGTGTGTGTGTGTGTGTGTGTGTGTTCTTTCTCCCCTCCCCACCCGCCTTTCTATAAACCTTTGTCACGAACACAATTTGTGAGGACTTATGAGCTGATCTCCGGGATACGCTTTCATCACGAAGAAATGAATATTAATGACATAAAAACAGAAACCGAATTTTTCCATTATTTGTGAAAAAATAGTAATAATAATAATAATAGCATTGACGAGATGAGGCCGAAATGTTCGTTTGTTTTCTTTTCTGCATCATTAAATTTGATTTGGTACGCATACGCCTACGCATTCAGATGCATCATGCGCGCTCATGACGTTTTGCCTGTCCTTGGTCGGAGATTAACTTCCAGGCGCTATACAAACACGGTCGTCATTTGCACAACAGGCTGTTTGCCTTGGTAGAGCCGACTGACGGCTGCCATTGGGCGCTCATCATTCTTTTCCTGTGTCATTCAATCACATTTCAGTCACGCACACAAACACACTCAGACAAACATGTAACATTTTACGTGTATGACCGTTTTTTTTTTTTTTTGATTTTTTTTTAAACATTCAGCCCACCATGCAGGCAGCCATATTCCATTTTCGTGAGTGTACATGCTGGTTATGTTCTTGTTTTCAAAACCCACAGAACGCTAACATGGATTACATGATCTTCAACGTGCGTAATTGTTCATACGCACGAAGGGGGTTCAGGCACAAGCAGGTCTGCACATGATATGTTGACCTGGGGGATCGGATAAAAACCTACACCCTTTACACACCATGCGCTGTTACCGAGATTCGAACCCGGGTCCATCAGATTGAAAGTTCGACGCTTTAACCACTCGGCTGTTGGTTTTTTTTTCTTTTTTTTTTTGTATTTTGTATTTCTTTTTATCACAACAGATTTCTCTGTGTGAAATTCGGGTTGCTCTCCCCAAGGAGAGCGCGTCGCCACATTACAGCGCCACCCATTTTTTTGTATTTTTTTTTCCCCTGCGTGCAGTTTTATTTGTTTTTCCTATCGAAGTGGATTTGTCTACAGAATTTTGCCAGGAACAACCCTTTTGTTGCCGTGGGTTCTTTAACGTGCGCAAAAGAATGACTAGCGTCCAGACCACCACTCGAGGTCTAGTGGAGGGGGGGAGAAAATATCGACGGCTGAGCCGTGATTCGAACCATCACGCTCAGATTCTCTCGCTTCCAAGGCGGACGAGTTATCTCCAGGCCATCACTCCACATCGCTGTTGCGCCGGTCACAGGAAACGGAGACGTTCAGGATGTTTCATTGTGTCAGCCATCTGTAACCTCGGTTGATGAAGTCACACACCAAGCGTTCTGCAGACGGGAAGTGATGATTCTTGTATTGGTGATATCCTTAACGACTCACCCCCACCCCACCGCCATCAGATTCTTTCTCTCTCTCTCTCTCTCTCTCTCTCTCTGTCTCTCTCTCAGTCCCTCTCCAACCCCTCTTCCCACCCCTGCCCGCATACCTTCCCTCTCCATCCACAGTGTGTGTGTGTGTGTGTGTGTCTGTGTGTGTCTGTGTCTGTGTCTCTGGTGTGTCTGTGTGTCTCTGTGTGTGTGTGTGTGTGTGTGTGTGTGTGTGTGTGTCTGTGTCTCTGGTGTGTCTGTGTGTCTCTGTGTTTGCGTCTCTGTGTGTGTGTGTGTGTGTGTGTCTGTGTGTGTGTGTGTGTGTGTGTGTGTGTGTGTGTGGCTCTGTGTGTCTGTACGTGTGCTCTGAACCGAATGACTGTTTCGGTGGCTATGTTATCACCTTGAAGTCAACGGATAATGAACCAATTAGCAGAAGAAAATGTTTCATGTGTGAAGTCACCCGCCCACCCCACCCCACTCCCCCAAGTCTCATTTCCTGGATACGTGCTGCTTTCATTGTCACAGTGACTCTTCTCCGCACGTGACTCTCGTAAACGTCACTGGGCTTTCGTGCTGTACAGTATTGTGTTGTGTTGTGTTGTGTTGTGTTGTTTTTGACTCACTTGTGTAAACAAAGTGTGTCTGTGTGTGTCTGTGTGTCCGTGGTAAACTTTAACATTGACATTTTCTCTGCAAATACTTTGTCAGTTGACACCAAATTAGGCATCGAAATATGAAAACTTCAGTTCTTTCCAGTCATCTTGTTTAAAACAATATTGCACCTCTGGGATGGGCACAACAAAATAAAAAATGAAGCCAAATTATATGCAAACTGCACTTACTGTTATATTTATATTTTTTGTATTCTCTAAGCTTGGCACTTTGATCTGATATTCGACACAGCAACAAGAGCAGTCATTATTATCATTTTTTGTTCAAACAGGAACTTTTTTTTGTGCAAAGCATGGAAGTTTTATTTTATTTGCAAACGTTTTTGGTGCAGATAGTAAAAGGAGGGAAATTACTCTGTAATTAATGCTAGGGGACTTAATTTGCTTTAAACTGATCTTTCTCATCTTAAACATTACATTTTTTTTTCTTTTCTTTTCTTTTTTCTTCTCCCAAGCTTATCCATCATATTTAATACAGAGCACTTTTCAACCATTTTTAAAATCTCTTTTTTTTCTACCTCCTAATGATTCCTTTACAGGATAAAGCGTGAAGCACAAGTGAGTCTTGAAGGCTTTGCCTCTTGTTTTTCTTCTTCTTCTTCTTCTTCACCCTCAGTTCTGAGGAGAGTTACTGTAGCGCCACGCAGAAAAAAAAAACAAAACAAAACAACTGTCCAGCCTGATCGTGCAGGTCTGTCTGTTGTGCATCAGAGCCTGGTCCACGGCAGATGGCCCTCCGGTCCTCCTTCAGCGTTCACCAGGCCATGCTGAGACGGTCAGCCCGGAGTGAATGACGAAGTCTACAGTCCGCTGGAGCTCTGTCGCCGTTCCCCCACAACTTGTCCTGGAGCGCTGCTACGGGACTGGGCCAGATCTGGCGCCTCAGCTCTTCGTGTAGGGGGCAGTCTTGCAGGACACGGGCTGGAGTTTTGAGGAGTGGGTGTCACACGGACATTGGTCTGTGTGGAACATTTTCAGTTTGTAGAGATGGGAAAGGAGCTGGTGGTGACCCAGTGTGAAAATGATGACTTGGTTTTCTGTCCTTTCTGCAGTGTTGTCAGTCCTGTCTGTTAGTTTGCTTTTCTTCGTGTTCCTGTTTGTTTTCCCTCCCTCCACTCAAAATACCCCCCCGGGCAAGCAGTGAGGTCTCACAGAGAGTTTGACGTGGATAAATGTTGCTGTTTGCGTTGCTGATTGTGCCTTTGTTTTAGTTGTTTGTTGTTGTTGTTGTTGTTGTTTTTCTGCGTATTTTATATATGCACGTTTTTATCCTCAAACCAGGCAGCAGTCTCAGTGCAGTGGCATCGATGATAGCTCCTAACTCCTAACTCCGCGCACACACACACACAAACACACACACAGACAACCAACCAAACAAAAATCCGGTGACCTGCACTGTGACGAGACACCGTTCTGTCAGGGGAGAGAAGCCTGAATTCCTCATGGATGTTCAGCTTTAGGGTCCTCAAAGGCCGAAGAGTGCTGTCACTGTTCATGAGCTGTGTGTGTGTGTGTGTGTGTGTGTGTGTGTGTGTGTGTGTGTGTGTGTGTGTGTGTTGTCAGCAAACAAGTCAAAATATATCTTTTCTTTCTTTGAAAGATGATAAAGTATTTCGGTGCCTTGCAGACTGTAGTGAAAGTTATATGTCTTGGGGATTTCGTTACACAAAGTTTATCGCTACATCTGGCTAGTGTATTTTAGGTCAGTATATGTCTGTATATATATATACATGTGCAGACGTGTGTGTGTGTGTGTGTGTGTGTGTGTGTGTGTGTGTGTGTGTGTGTGTGTGTGTGTGTGTGTGTGTGTGTGTGTGTGTGTGTGTGTGTGTGTGTGTGTGTGTGTAGTGTACTGTACGTATGCGTCAGTGTACTACTTAACACCATAATCTTTAAGGCGTCTCCCCACTCTCCTTCACCAGCGAGTCCGTAACCAAGAAAATCAAATCTCTCTGTCTCTGTCTGTCCGTCTGTCTGTCTGCCTCTCTCCATCAGTCTCTGTGTCTCTCTCTCTCTCCATCTATCAATTTCCCAAACTTTTTAACTTAAAATACGTCTCTGCAGTGTTGGAAAACGACGGTGGTGTGAGCTGGATTCTAACCCCTGCATGCAGTCCCCCTGGCTCCAGATCCCTTCGTGGACTGGTGCAGGAGGCGCAGGGGGTGGGGTGTTCTATTTCAATTACCAGGATTCCAGTTGGCACTGAATTTCCTCCACCCCCCTCTCACCCCAGTCCCCCCCGCCCCCCGCCCCCCTGTCGTTGTTTCATTTCGCTGTGTACTACAGTGTTGTTTGTGAGCGTGTGTGTGTGTGTGTGGAGGGGGAGGGAGGGGGAGGGAGGGGGGCGTGTGTGTGTATGTGTGTGTGTATGTGTATGAGTGTGTATGTATATGTGTCAGTGTGTGTGTGTGTGTGTGTGAGGGGTGGGTGGGGGGGGGGGCATGTGTGTGTGTGTGTGTGTGTGTGTGTGTGTGTGTGTGTGTGTGCTTGTGTGTGTGTGTGTGTGTGTGTGTGTGTGTGTGTGTGTGTGTGTGTGTGTGTGTGTGTGAGTGCGTGTGTGTGTGTGTGTGTGTGTGTGTGTGAGTGCGTGTCAGTGCGTGTGTCTGTGTGTTTGTATGCACGTGTGTGTGTGTTTGTTTGTGTGCGTGTGTGTGTGTGTGTGTGTGTGTGTGTGTGTGTGTGTGTGTGTGTGTGTGTGTGTGTGCCCGTGCGTGCGTGCGTGCGCGCGCGCGCGCGCGCGACGGAAGAAGAGAACTCGTCCCGTCTTTCTGTGCCGAGCCAAAGACACGGCGGATATGACATCACTGCCCCGACAGCCAGAAATGGCTGTGGAACCTGTAACATTATTTTCATCTTATGCCTATGTCTGTATAACAGTCAGTCGTGTCCGACTATG
>NC_134901.1:10587404-10589904 GCF_041734735.1 Babylonia areolata
TGGTTTTCGCCGTGTTTTCTGTTTTCTGGCCGTTCTTTTTGTCTGTTCTTTCTGTCTTTTTTCCTTATCTTTCTTTCTTTCAGTGCATTTGAATCTTTCTTTAGCTTTGTTAAAACAAATCTGGTTTCTTACTTTTTTGAGTTTTCCTTTCCGTTTTTTTTTCTTTTGTTATAGCTTTCCCCCTCTTTTTTATGTTCTTTTTTTTCTTGCCTGGCTTCCTTGCTTTACACAGCGTTGTGCTGTACTGCATAGCCCGCGGCCGGCTCCTACCCAGAGTTTGAGTGTGCTGTGGGCTTACATGGGAAGGCTGGGACCACACAGTCGAGTATCATCCACTTCACGGATGCGTCTTTGGGTGTGTTGCTAGAATTTCCTGACCAACACTGCAAGTGCCTGTATCTCTCGGGCCTGGTTGACGTCGGGATATCATTATGACAGGAAGCGTAGAGTACAGCCTTGTCACGCAGTCCCAAACCAAAGTGGATCTTCATAACAACATCGTCACTTCACATTAAAAAAAAAAAAAATCCAAGATTTTTATGTATTGAGTACAATGCATTTACTGTTATATTTATATTTTTTGTATCCTCTAAACTTGGCACTTTGATCTGTATTCGACCCAACAAAAGATCTGTCATTATCATTTTTTGTTCAAACAGGAACTTCTTTTGCCAAGCATGGAAGTTTTGTTTATTGGAAACGTTTTGGTGTAGACAGTAAAATAAGGGAAATTACTCTGTAATTAATGCTTGGGGACTTAGTTTGCTTTAAACTAATCTTAAACATTACATTTTGAAATTATACTCAATACATAAAAAAGCTTGGATTTAAAAAAAAAGTGCATCACAAGTGAGTCTTGAAGGCCTTGCCTCTCTTGTTTCAAAATGTAATGTTTAAGATGAGAAAGATCAGGTTAAAGCAAATTAAGTCCCCCAGCATTAATTAGAGTAATTTCCCTTTTTTACTATCTGCACCAAAATGTTTGCAAAATAAATAAAACTTCCATGCTTAGCAAAAGAAGTTCCTGTTTGAACAAAAAATGATAATTATGACTGCTCTTGTTGTTGGGTCGAATATCAGATGAAAGTGCCAATTTTAGAGAATACAAAAATAATAAATATAACAGTAAATGCAGTTTGCTCAGAGTAACACGCAACAGTACAGAGCACAGTACAGAAGAGTACAGCGTGTACTTAACTCTGGTACAGTATGTACTCAACTCCGGTACAGTATGGCCGTACAAGGCAGTGCACAGCACAGCACAGTACAGCACAGCACAGCGCAGTACAATACAAAACACAACGCAATTAAATTAAAATAAAATAAAAAAAGAAGAAGAAAAAAAGAATAAACAGCAAATAAATGAACAGATAGATAGAAAGACATACAAATAAATAAATAAATAAATAAATAGATAAACGCCATCGCAAGGCAAAGCAGCAGAGAGCACAGCATGACACAACAGAAACAACAGCACATATCGAAGTGCCACGCATCGGAATTAAACAAAAACATCCCAAAGGTCTTTTGTTTCATTACAAAATAAACGTTCCCACACCTTTTTTGTTGTTTTTTTTATCCTAGAAAAGGTTAATTCAGCAGTTCTTCCCATCGTCGTTTTAAGAGAGAGAGAGAGAGAGAGAGAGAGAGAGAGAGAGAGAGAGAGAGAAGGGAGGTGGAGGAGAGGTACTTTAATATCTAAAGAGCTGTGAAGTGTTTGTTGGTGCCCACAGAAAAAATCACGAACGCGCAGACACACACACAGACACAGACACCGACAGACAGACAGGCACACACGCAGATAAACACACACACACACACACACACACACACACACACACACACACACACACACACACACACACACACACACACACACAGAGATAAACACACAAACACACACACACACACCCGCGAGCGCGCGTTCACGCACACACACAATCACCCATACACGCACAGACACCCCCTTCCCACTCACATACACAGACACCCACTCTCTCTCTCTCTCTCTCGCACACACACACACACACACACACACACACACACACACACACACACACACACACACATTTTCTCATTCAGTCAGATAGACAGTAGAAAATCGATAATTTCAAAAAGCACGAGGTAATCGGCGGCGAAGAAAGCAGAAACTGATCAATAATCTGCTGTCAGGCTGTACCATATTGATATTCCCTCTTTAATTTACCCTTGAGAAAAAAAAAAAAAAAAATCAAAGCAAACATACAAGATCAGAAAGACGGGAAACAGTGAGAATAACAATATCATAAATATTTAGCTTTGACATCGGGTTGGTTATAAATCTGACATTTTACATATTCTCCCCCTCTCTCTCCATAAAAAAAAAAAAAATGTACAAAAATAAACAAAAAAGAAACATACAGGCAGAGACAGAGTAACATACAGACAGACAAAGAGACAGAGAGAAAGACAGATACAGAAACAGAGGAGAGAGAAAAAAAAAAGAAGGAAAAGAGACAGT
>NC_134901.1:10592404-10597404 GCF_041734735.1 Babylonia areolata
ATGATGATAGACTGATTATTCATTTTTAGCCTGGTCATTTAGGATGATGGTATCAGACTGATTATTCATTTATAGCCTGTTCATTTAGGATGATGATATCAGACTGATTATTCATTTATAGCCTGTTCATCTAGGATGATGATATCAGACTGATTATTCATTTATAGCCTGTTCATCTAGGATGATGATATCAGACTGATTATTCATTTATAGCCTGTTCACTTAGGATGATATCAGACTGATTATTCATTTATAGCCTGTTCATCTAGATGATGACATCAGACTGATTATTCTTTTATAGCCTGTTCATCTCATCGGGGAGAGCGTGTCGCCACAGTACAGCGCCACCCAATGTATTTTCTGTCTGCAAGTGGATTTGTTTTACTATCAAAGCGGATTTTCCACATAATTTTGCCATTTTTGCCAAAGTCCTTTGTTACCAAGGGTTCTTTGACGTGTGCAAAGTGCAGGTTACCTCGGTTTATCGTCTCATCCGAATGAACAGCAACCGGTTCACCACCCAAGGTCTAGTGGAGGTGGTAAGTAAAAATCCCGGTCTGGACTCGAACCGTGGTTCTCGGTTCCGTGTCGGGCGCATGACCACCGGGCACAGCTGCCCTGCCAGCCCAGATGTTGCCGCGCTCACGGGCATGACTGCCAGCCGAGGTTCCAGTAACGCGTCTTGCTCAACAACCGACACTCCATGTATCAGTTCCACCATCGAAGGTCCTGTGGACATATCGCCGTCCACGTTATCTGTACCACGCATTCATCACAGGCAGTAGTGTTCCGGCACCTGCTGTGATTTACAGCCAGTGCACACCTCTTTGCGCACAGACAGACAGTAGTGTGCACAGTCACTTGCTGCCTTCATGAGTTACACTTCATGACCTACGTTGTTACCCAGGACTCCGCGGACAAATCATCCCTCGCTGTCGACGCTCTACGAACAAACCCATGGCTCACATCCAAGTCCCCGTCTACAGCTGACGACTCGCAGTCCAAGCTCCAGTGAACTGTGGTGGTCTTTCCATGAATAGATCAAGACACGCAGGCGTTCTGTGGGCGCCTCTCTCGCTTCGACTGCCGTAATTCTCCCCTGTCAGCTTTGCCTGCTTCATCCATTCACCCCCCCCCTTCAGTGCTGCTGGAAACTCTAAAGCCCGACTCGTCCTCAGAAAGAAAAAAAGATATGAGCACATCACTGCTCTCTAGCAATCTCTCCATTGGCTCCCTGCCACATACAGAATAAAGAGTACTTTACAGATGAGTCAATTTTCTTTTTTTTTGTACAGAGTATGCGACCTGAATGTTGTGGACATTTGGAACATAGATATAATTTACAGCCGCCATATCTGGAGCGCTCTGGTCTAAAACATCAAACGCTAAAAGTAGTGCGCTGTCCAAACATATTCCTCACACAAAATATAACTGTTTCCTGAGACATATCAATGCCATTGGAGGCCTATAAACACGCTTCCCAGAACCTAAACACTTCTGTTAGTTTAATTCACGCTTTGAATAAAACTGCCGGTCGACGAATCACATCAGTCACAGACACGCTTAAAAAAAAAAAAAAAAAAAAAAAAAAAAAAAGAGCGAGAGAGAGAGAGAGAGAGAGAGAGAGAGAGAGAGAGGCAAGTCCTTCACGACTCACTTGTGATACCCACTTCTTCCAACAATCATTATCATGAATCATGTAGAAAAAGGGGGGAAAAAAAGAACAAAAACAACTACACTGCAAAGAAGATTATCAGGCAAAAAGTCACACACATTGATGTGACCTTGACCTTTGACTTCTAAATTTTCAAAGCATTATGTTCTAGCTAAAACAAATAACTATACAAATATGGTTATTTGCTTTGGCGAGAACATCACGTTCTGTGAAATGGATGAAAATCCCAAGATCTGTCATGGTTCTACATTTTTCCAATATACTTTGTTGTGACCTTGAACATTGACCATGAACCATGACCCATCATTGTACCAAATTATGATTCTGCACAAGACCTTTTCTCTGGTGCATAGACACTTTTCCTATCAATATCATATGACATATGGTGACCTTGACCTTTAATTTCTTTTGGGATTCATGTTGTACCCATGACCAGTCACAATGTCAAATGGTGACCTTGACCCTGGACCTCTAACCCTCCTTACCGTATCATTATATAGCATGTAATTTCAAAGGTCTTATCCATACGTACCATCCTTTGGCCTGGTCCATATGCCACCAGTAGTCACCAAGAAAATGCCAACGCTTAAGTTTCACACACACACACACACACACACAGGGACGGAGAGAAGAACTCAGAACTCAGAACTCAAAACATTTTTTATTCAAGGATTAAGATTTTAGGCATGGCCCATTCTTCCAACCTGTCCTTGGAACAGAGAGAGAGAGAGAGAGAGAGAGGGAGAGAGAGAGAGAGAGAGAGAGAGAGAGAGAGAGAGACAGACAGACAGACAGACAGACAGAGAGGAGTGAAAAGCCATCGAATAGCCTCGAATTAAGGTCGAAGTCCCCCCCCCCTACCCCCCCCTCCCACTTCCCCTCCCCCTAATACCTGGTACACCCCCATCACCACCACCTCCCTCTGGCCTCCATTCATTCTTTTGGTAAAGAACTGACAAGCGGCATGCACAGTTCTTGTTCAGCTGCAGTTCGGGAGATTAATCATTGTGATTAATAATTCTGCGTGTTTTGAAGGCAAGGACGCTATCGGGTTTGTCGCTGAATCAATGCCGCGGGTGACATCACTGGGCACGTCGCTGAATCAATGCAACCAGTGACATCACTGGGCACGTCGCTGAATCAATGCAACCAGTGACATCACTGGGCACGTCGCTGAATCAATGCAACCAGTGACATCACTGGGCATGTCGCTGAATCAATGCAACCAGTGACATCACTGGGCACGTCGCTGAATCAATGCCGCCAGTGACATCACTGGGCACGTCGCTGAATCAATGCCGCCAGTGACATCACTGGGCATGTCGCTGAATCAATGCTACCAGTGACGTAACTGGGCATGTCGCTGAATCAATGCCGTCGGTGACATCACTGGGCACGTCGCTGAATCAATGTCGCGGGTGACATCACTGGGCATGTCGCTGAATCAATGCCAGTGACATCACTGGGCACGTCGCTGAATCAATGCAGCCAGTGACATCACTGGGCACGTCGCTGAATCAATGCAACCAGTGACATCACTGGGCACGTCGCTGAATCAATGCCAGTGACACCACTGGGCACGTCGCTGAATCAATGCAACCAGTGACATCACTGGGCACGTCGCTGAATCAATGCCGCCAGTGACATAACTGGGCATGTCGCTGAATCAATGCTACCAGTGACATCACTGGGCATGTCGCTGAATCAATGCAGCCAGTGACATCACTGGGCATGTCGCTGAATCAATGCCAGTGACATCACTGGGCACGTCGCTGAATCAATGCCGTCGGTGACATCACTGGGCACGTCGCTGAATCAATGTCGCGGGTGACATCACTGGGCATGTCGCTGAATCAATGCCAGTGACATCACTGGGCACGTCGCTGAATCAATGCCAGTGACACACTGGGCATGTCGCTGAATCAATGCCAGTGACACCACTGGGCACGTCGCTGAATCAATGCAACCAGTGACATCACTGGGCACGTCGCTGAATCAATGCAACCAGTGACATCACTGGGCACGTCACTGAATCAATGCAGCCAGTGACATCACTGGGCACGTCGCTGAATCAATGCCGCCAGTGACATCACTGGGCATGTCGCTGAATCAATGCTACCAGTGACGTAACTGGGCATGTCGCTGAATCAATGCCGTCGGTGACATCACTGGGCACGTCGCTGAATCAATGTCGCGGGTGACATCACTGGGCATGTCGCTGAATCAATGCCAGTGACATCACTGGGCACGTCGCTGAATCAATGCCAGTGACATCACTGGGCATGTCGCTGAATCAATGCCGCCAGTGACATAACTGGGCATGTCGCTGAATCAATGCCACCAGTGACATCACTGGGCACGTCGCTGAATCAATGCAACCAGTGACATCACTGGGCACGTCGCTGAATCAATGCAACCAGTGACATCACTGGGCACGTCGCTGAATCAATGCCGCCAGTGACATCACTGGGCATGTCGCTGAATCAATGCCGCCAGTGACATAACTGGGCACGTCGTTGAATCAATGCCGTCGGTGACATCACTGGGCAAGTCGCTGAATCAATCCCGTTGGTGACATCACTGGGCACGTCGCTGAATCAATGCCGCCAGTGACATCACTGGGCACGTCGCTGAATCAATGCCGTCGGTGACATCACTGGGCACGTCACTGAATCAGTGCCGTCGGTGACATCACTGGGCACGTCGCTGAATCAATGCCGCCGGTGACATCACTGGGCACGTCGCTGAATCAGTGCCGTCGGTGACATCACTGGGCATGTCTCTGAGGGTGTGACGAATATAGAAAACCAAGGGAAGCTACTTCATGATCGGTGTGAAGAAATGCAAAATAACAAGGGAACCAACTTCATGGACGGCGTTAGGGATAATAAAATACCAAAGGAAGCAACCGACATGATCATAGGATCTTCTGATTGGACGGTAGGAGGATAATGAAAATACTACGCCCACGGGAAGATCACCCAGTTCTCGTCTTTCTGTTCACCTACTTTCCCAGTTCATGATGCGAAGAGCTGTTGTGACGTGTGTGTCTTCTGGGTTTGCGGGTTCTACCTCCCACATTCACTCGTATGAATCAGTGGGCTTTAACGTGTATCAGCGTTTTTATCCATCATGTAGGCGGCCGTACTCCATTTCGGTAGTATGCATGCTGGGTACGTTATTGTTTCCATACGCTAAGGACCGTTGGCATGGATAAACAGGATCCTAAAAGCGTGTTTGACCTTCTGCGTGCTAAACACACACGAACGGGGGTTCAGGCACTACTGGCAGGTCTGCATGCATACTGACCTGGGAGATCGTAAAA
>NC_134901.1:10602404-10612404 GCF_041734735.1 Babylonia areolata
ACTTCGCCCTCCCGCCTAGGTCATTCTGGGCTAGCCTGAATTGTGGCTAGTCAATATCGATTGTACTTTCCCCCTCCCGCCTATGTCATTATGGGCTAGCCTGAATTGTGGCTAGTCAATATCGATTGAACTTCGCCCTCCCGCCTCTTTCTGCGAGTTTGATCACGCTGATGAGAAAGGAAGGGGTGGGGAGAGGTGGGGGTGGGGGGTGGGCGCCGGGGGGTGGGGTTGGGGGGCGTTCTGGGTTAGCGTCTAGTTTCAGTTTCAGTTTCAGTAGCTCAAGGAGGCGTCACTGCGTCTAATGACCCCATACACCTCGTCCTCTTCATCACAAGTGAACTCTTTCACCGACGGAGGAGGAGGAATTTTGTTTAATGTCCCGTCACACACATCGGTGATTGAAGATATTTTGTTAAAGTATTTATGAATACATTTGGGTATTATCGGTTAGAAGGGGTGGAAGATGTGAATGAATGGAGGGTTGGGGGAAACTGGGCAAATGAGGGTGAAATGAGGGTGAAATCTAAAAAAAAATAAATCTAAATACAATTACAGGAAATTACTAAAAGGACTTCGTAAAAGAGAAGTCGTTAAACTGACAAGCGAAATAACTGAAAATGAAGGCAAAAAGTCAAAAACATCAACGTTCTCAGTCACTTGTGAAGACACACTTTCGTGTACATGAGGCTTCATCAAGCTACAGTCAAGTTTCTGTGTGAAAAAACAACAACACACTCCCCAGTGCCAGTTTAGATATGATACTCTCAGTCACAGGCTTCCATTCATGTCAAAACACCATGGACTTGTTCACTTCAAACTCGGCCAGGAGGCAAAAGGCTAGTCATTGGTCTAGTGGCGGAAAACTGGCTGCAGCTGTTAAGCTTTGAACAATGGTCTTATCGACATGAATCCTTGATGCTGGCGGTGCACTGTCTAGTCAACTAAAGTCGCCTGTGGTGGTGCACTGTCTAGTCAACTAAAGTCGCCATTAGCGGTGCACTGTCTAGTCAACTAAAGTCGCCTGTGGTGGTGCACTGTCCAGTCAACTAAAGTCGCCATTAGCGGTTCACTGTCCAGTCAACTAAAGTCGCCATTAGCGGTGCACTGTCTAGTCAACTAAAGTCGCCATTAGCGCTGCACTGTCCAGTCAACTAAAGTCGCCATTAGCGGTTCACTGTCCAGTCAACTAAAGTCGCCATTAGCGGTGCACTGTCCAGTCAACTAAAGTCGCCTGTGGTGGTGCACTGTCCAGTCAACTAAAGTCGCCATTAGCGGTGCACTGTCTAGTCAACTAAAGTCGCCATTAGCGGTGCACTGTCTAGTCAACTAAAGTCGCCTGTGGTGGTGCACTGTCTAGTCAACTAAAGTCGCCTGTGGTGGTGCACTGTCTAGTCAACTAAAGTCGCCTGTGGTGGTGCACTGTCTAGTCAACTAAAGTCGCCATTAGCGGTGCACTGTCTAGTCAACTAAAGTCGCCATTAGCGGTGCACTGTCCAGTCAACTAAAGTCGCCATTAGCGGTTCACTGTCCAGTCAACTAAAGTCGCCATTAGCGGTTCACTGTCCAGTCAACTAAAGTCGCCATTAGCGGTTCACTGTCCAGTCAACTAAAGTCGCCATTAGCGGTTCACTGTCTAGTCAACTAAAGTCGCCATTAGCGGTGCACTGTCCAGTGAACTAAAGTCGCCATTAGTGGTGCACTGTCCAGTGAACTAAAGTCGCCATTAGCGGTGCACTGTCCAGTCAACTAAAGTCGCCATTAGCGGTGCACTGTCCAGTCAACTAAAGTCGCCATTAGCGGTGCACTGTCCAGTCAACTAAAGTCGCCATTAGCGGTGCACTGTCCAGTCAACTAAAGTCGCCATTAGCGGTTCGCTGTCCAGTCAACTAAAGTCGCCATTAGCGGTTCACTGTCCAGTCAACTAAAGTCGCCATTAGCGGTTCACTGTCCAGTCAACTAAAGTCGCCATTAGCGGTTCACTGTCCAGTCAACTAAAGTCGCCATTAGCGGTGCACTGTCTAGTCAACTAAAGTCGCCATTAGCGGTGCACTGTCTAGTCAACTAAAGTCGCCATTAGCGGTTCACTGTCCAGTCAACTAAAGTCGCCATTAGCGGTGCACTGTCTAGTCAACTAAAGTCGCCATTAGCGGTGCACTGTCCAGTCAACTAAAGTCGCCATTAGCGGTGCACTGTCTAGTCAACTAAAGTCGCCATTAGCGGTTCACTGTCTAGTCAACTAAAGTCGCCATTAGCGGTGCACTGTCTAGTCAACTAAAGTCGCCATTAGCGGTGCACTGTCTAGTCAACTAAAGTCGCCTGTGGTGGTGCACTGTCTAGTCAACTAAAGTCGCCTGTGGTGGTGCACTGTCTAGTCAACTAAAGTCGCCATTAGCGGTGCACTGTCTAGTCAACTAAAGTCGCCATTAGCGCTGCACTGTCTCGTCAACTAAAGTCGCCATTAGCGCTGCACTGTCTCGTCAACTAAAGTCGCCATTAGCGGTTCACTGTCCAGTCAACTAAAGTCGCCATTAGCGGTTCACTGTCCAGTCAACTAAAGTCGCCATTAGCGGTGCACTGTCTAGTCAACTAAAGTCGCCATTAGCGGTTCACTGTCCAGTCAACTAAAGTCGCCATTAGCGGTTCACTGTCCAGTCAACTAAAGTCGCCATTAGCGGTGCACTGTCTAGTCAACTAAAGTCGCCATTAGCGGTGCACTGTCTAGTCAACTAAAGTCGCCATTAGCGGTTCACTGTCTAGTCAACTAAAGTCGCCATTAGCGGTGCACTGTCTCGTCAACTAAAGTCGCCACTAGCGGTGAAAGAGTTAATGGAAGCAAACGTGGATGAGTTCTGCTTTGATAACCCGTATTGATTCTACCTGGGTTAGATCTACCCCTGGGGTTCATTCCAGGCTATTCGACAATGACCCCCATGTTCATTAAGGGGGAACGGGGAATGCAGAGGATAAACTCCAATTAGGGGGTCACTTCTTAATGGTTGAACATTACCCCCGGGGCCAATATACATAGACCCCGGGGTGAATCTGGGCTAGGCAGATTTGACTTAGGGTAAAAACCAACTGGGGTATGCATAATAGGCTGCTTCACCGGTTCTCTTATCTGCTCTCTTATCTCCTCGCGGCGCTCACAGGGCAAAGGAAAAAAAAAAAAAAAAAAAAAAAAAAAAGTCCCATCCTTCCCACTCTGAAGCACCTGCAGTGTCGACAGGCTGCAGCAGCGATGGAGTGAACAGACTCTGATTCCAGAAAAATGTCTGGGCGGGGCGGGGGGGAAAAAAAGTCCCTGGCATGCTTCCTACATGGTGAGAGGAGGAGGATGACCGCCGCCTCGCTTCACAGTCTTCACCGCCGCTGTTTGCTGGTTTGTCAAGCCGTCTGGCTCCATCAATGATGTGCACTTTTTCTCCTTGGGGTTTATGGGGGTGGATGTCGTGGTGGTGGTGGTGGTGGTGGTGGTGGAATTAGGGGTGGAAAAGAAGCAGGGGTGTTGGGTGGTTGCGGTGGTAGTGGTAGGGGGGCCCGGGGAGGTAGGGTTGGGGTAGAAAGGAGGCAGGGTTGTGGGGTGGATGTGGTGGTGGTGGGATTGATGGTGGAAAAGAAGCAGGGGTGTTGTGTGGTTGTGGTGGTAGTGGTGGTGGCGGGGTGGTGGAGGTGGAATTAGGGGTAGAAAGGAGGCAGGGTTGTTGTGGGTGGATGGTAGGGTAGAAAGGAGGCAGGGTTGTTGTGGGTGGTTGTGGTGGTAGCGGTGGTGGCAGGGTGGTGGTGGTGGGATTAGGGGTAGAAAGGAGGCAGGGTTGTTGGGGTGGATGTGGTGGCGGTGGTGGCGGGGTGGTGGTGGGATTAGGGGTAGAAAGGAGGCAGGGTTGTTGTGGGTAGATGTGGTGGCGGTGGTGGCGGGGTGGTGGTGTTGCAATTAGGGGTAGAAAGGAGGCAGGGTTGTTGTGGGTGGCGGAGGTGGCAGGGTGGTGGTGGTGGAATTAGGGTAGAAAGGAGGCAGGGTTGTTGTGGGTAGATGTGGTGGCGGTGGTGGCGGGGTGGTGGTGTTGGAATTAGGGGTAGAAAGGAGGCAGGGTTGTTGTGGGTGGCGGTGGTGGCGGGGTGGTGGTGGTGGAATTAGGGGTAGAAAGGAGGCAGGGTTGTTGTGGGTAGATGTGGTGGCGGTGGTGGCGGGGTGGTGGTGGTGGTGGAATTAGGGGTAGAAAGGAGGCAGGGTTGTTGTGGGTGGATGTGGTGGCGGTGGTGGCGGGGTGGTGGTGGTGGAATTAAGGGTAGAAAGGAGGCAGGGTTGTTGTGGGTGGATGTGGTGGCGGGGTGGTGGTGGTGGCGGGGTGGTGGTGGTGGGATTAGGGGTAGAAAGGAGGCAGCGGTGCGGGGTGGATGGTGATAAGGGCAG
Source organism: Babylonia areolata (assembly GCF_041734735.1). Taxonomy (NCBI): domain Eukaryota; kingdom Metazoa; phylum Mollusca; class Gastropoda; order Neogastropoda; family Buccinidae; genus Babylonia; species Babylonia areolata. The sequence goes on from NC_134901.1 coordinate 10,606,816, forward strand.
GAGGGATTACAACTGAAGCCAGACAGTTTGATTTTTTGAGGTGGAAGATTAAACGTGAAGGATAAATGAATTATGATATTCCGCTGAGAGAACATTCTTTATTATTTGCCTTCACGCTGATTTGGTGTCGTGAGGAAAGCATCGGCTATGCACCTGCTTCCTTTTGGTGAACATTCCACAAATCTACACAATCATAAATAAATAAACATCAGTACTAAAAAAAAATTCTTTGTGGTTAAGACTGACTTCAACGCAGTCTACTAAACCAAGAATTTACAACAGTTCAATATCCAAATACAGTTTCCAGAGACATGATATAAGAATACACTATTTCTGCAGCAAGAACTGAATTAATAATGATGATTGTGATAATAATGGAACTTTCTTAAGCGCCCATACAGATTATCTTCTACCTGTGCTTTACCAAAGATCAAATATTTTCAGCAGACAGACACTCACACACGCACGCACCCACAAACGTTCACGCACACACACAAACACACTGAAGTATCAGAAGAAGGAGAAGAAGAAGAAGGAGAACTGGGAACTGTGCGACACACAGAGTTCTCTCTCTGTCTGTCTGTCTGTCTCTTCTTTTTCCCACACACACACACACACACACACTGGTATCAGATGAAGAACGAAGATGGCATAACGAAGAAGATCCATGTACCGAGTGACGCCTGCAGCACTGACTCCATCACGAGTGCCCACAGGGGTTGCCTGACCTTCTGTGACCAGCAACAGGAGTCACGCGGTGCTCCCTCGTGGAAGACATCGTTATATATATACAACCAAAGGGGGGCGGGGGCTTGGCAATAATGCTGAGGAAGGGGCCACCTGTCTTGTCACCTCAGCGCCAACACAATAACGCTGCGACATGGGCCGCCGTCTGTCGCCGTTCGCGTCAGTAATACTGATGCACGGGCCACTTTTCTGTGTTGTTGACCACCTTCACCCTTTCGTCATGCACGTTCTGGGGCTAGAAACTCCAAAGTGTCTGGCTGTAACTTAACCACCTTCACCCTGTCGTCATGCACTTACCGGGGCAGAGACCTCCAAAGTGGCTGGCTGTAACTTAACCACCTTCACCCTTTCGTCATGCACATTCTGGGGCAGAGAGCTCCAAAGTGGCTGGCTGTAACTTAACCACCTTCACCCTTTCGTCATGCACATTCTGGGGCAGAGAGCTCCAAAGTGGCTGGCTGTATCTTAACCACCTTCACCCTTTCGTCATGCACATTCTGGGGCAGAGACCTCCAAAGTGGCTGGCTGTTAACTTAACCACCTTCACCCTGTCGTCATGCACGTTCCGGGGCTAAGAGCTCCAAAGTGTCTGGCTGTAACTTAACCACCTTCACCCTGTCGTCATGCACGTTCTGGAGCAGAGAGCTCCAAAGTGTCTGGCTGTAACTTAACCACCTTCACCCTGTCGTCATGCACGTTCTGGAGCAGAGACCTCCAAAGTGTCTGGCTGTAACTTAACCACCTTCACCCTTTCGTCATGCACATTCTGGGGCTAGAAACTCCAAAATGGCTGGCTGTAACTTAACCACCTTCACCCTTTCGTCATGCACATTCTGGGGCAGAGACCTCCAAAGTGGCTGGCTGTTAACTTAACCACCTTCACCCTTTCGTTATGCATGTTCCAGAGCTAGGAGCTCCGAAGTGTCTGGCTGTAACTTAACCACCTTCACCTTGTCGTCATGCACGTTCTGGAGCAGAGAGCTCCAAAGTGTCTGGCTGTAACTTAACCACCTTCACACTTTCGTCATGCACGTTCCGGGGCAGAGAGCTCCAAAGTGTCTGGCTGGAACTTAATCACCTTCACCCCTTCGTCATGCACGTTCCGGGGCCAGGAGCTCCAAAGTGTCTGGCTGGAACTTAACCACCTTCACCCTTTTGTCATGCGCATTCCGGGGCAGAGACCTCCAAAGGGGGCTGGCTGTTAACTTAACCACCTTCACCCTGTGGTCATGCAAATTAATATGTAAGAAAAATAAAAGCATGTAATAAAAGCCTTTGAGTGACTTCATCATGGAAAAATAAATGAAAATGATTATGCCAGTATGCAAGTTCTGTCTGTCTGTCTATCTATGTCTGTGTCTCTGTATGTCTCTGACTATGTGTGTGTTTCTCTATCATTCTCTCTCTCTCTCACTCTCAGTGTCTCTGTCTGTCTGTCTCCGCCTCTCTGTCCCTCTCTATTTCTCTCTCTCTCTTAAAAGCTCCCGAACAAAGGTCTAGTCCGATATTTTGTTTTGCTTTATGAATTCTTACTTGATTACATTTTAAGATTATGATATAGATTGTGGTTACCCCCCCTTGTCAAAAGACTTTCCAAATGCAATAAAATATCAAAGCTTAAAAATAGATACAGGAAAAAGAAAGAAAGGAATGAAAACAAGAGAAATAAGTTGACCTTCACAACTTGAAATATTTCGATACTTAACCCCTTGCCTGCTACTAACGACTATGCTCGTCACTGAAGGGCTGTCCCCTTACTGAGATCAGACAGAACTCATCACTGAAGGGCTGTCCCCTCACTGAGATCAGACAGAACTCATCACTGAAGGGCTGTGTCCCCTCACTGAGATCAGACAGAACTCATCACTGAAGGGCTGTGTCCCCTCACTGAGATCAGACAGAACTTGTCACTGAATGGTTGTCCCCTCACTGAGATCAGACGGAACTTGCAGTATGGATGTCACTGAAGGGCTGTCCCCTCACTGAGATCAGACGGAACTTGCAGTATGGATGTCACTGAAGGGCTGTCCCCTCACTGAGATCAGACGGAACTTGCAGTATGGATGTCACTGAAGGGCTGTCCCCTCACTGAGATCAGACGGAACTTGCAGTATGGATGTCACTGAAGGGCTGTCCCCTCACTGAGATCAGACGGAACTTGCAGTATGGATGTCACTGAAGGGCTGTCCCCTCACTGAGATCAGACGGAACTTGCAGTATGGATGTCACTGAAGGGCTGTCCCCTCACTGAGATCAGACGGAACTTGCAGTATGGATGTCAGTCACCATTGTTTATCTGGACTTCTCCCTCTCAGAACGGCAGTTCAGGGGCACAAGGCTGGGCTGGTATCACCGACTGATATATAAGCTTACAGCTGGGCCAGCAGCAATGTGAGAGCTGTATGATCAATGGTTTCTCCACAGTAACGGGGATTCATTTACAGCTTAGTCTTTTGAGAAGGACTATGACTCTCAAACAAGGAGTCAAGACTTCACTGGCTCTTAATGCTGCAGCCTTGGGGGCTAGTTGGCCTTTGGGGATCATCCCAATGCCGACTGTCCTAAAGCCCTATTGGCCGATAAAACAGAGTTGGATTGTAATTTGGGCAAGACACTTTCCACTTTATCAAGTTCTTGCTCAGATTGTCAGGACAGCAGTTGCCTCCTCTGCTGTTCTGATGGTCATAGTCGGACACGACTGACTGTCATAATAACCGTTTGCAAACAAAATCAGTCACACATTTTAAAAGCACATGAAATTAGTAATGACGATTCAAATTCACGTCAAACTGATCTGATCAAATCCACCATTGCTCAGCAGTCAAGAGGCTGAGCCAAACATCACTGTCCAGCTCGTGCATGTCACTTGGGCATAAACCGGCTTCCAGTTTCCCAATTCATCACATTTCCCACACTGAGGAGGCAAACTCTCATCGTCGCTTTTACCAAATTAATGTGCTTGTGTGCTTGTGCGTGCGTGCGTGCGTGCGTGTGTGTGTGTGTGTGTGTGTGTGTGTGTGTGTGTGTGTGTGTGTGTGTGTGTGTGAGTGTGCGTGTATGTGTGTGTGTGTGTGTGTGTGTGTGTGTGTGTGCGCGCGCACGCGAGGGCACTCGAGCGTGTGTATATGTTTGCGTGCATGTTTGTGCGTGTGTATGAGTGCATACGTGTGTGTGTGTGCACGTGTCTGTGTATCCGTATGCATGTGCGCGCAAGCGTGCGTTCGCCTGTGTGTAAGACAGTGATGGAGACAGAGACAGAGACAGACAGAAAGACAACACATAGAGACAGACACACAGGGGTTTTATTTATCCTTTTTTTAACTGCTTAAACCTTACACAGTTCAGAACTGAAGAGAGCTTGGATGGCAGCACACACACACACACACACACACACACACACACACACACACACACACACATACAGAGAGAGAGAGAGAGAGAGAGAGAGAGAGAGAGAGACAGAGACAGAGCCCTAAGTCTTTACGGCAATAGGGGCAGCGAATCCGTAAACCCCTGTGTCTTTGGCTGGGCATAGAAAGGCGGGGCCCAGTCTACTCCTTCCGCCGTTTGAACCTTTCCCATGAAAGACAGTGGATGGTTGTATGAGTGAACGTAGCAGCGCTGTTTGCTTATCGTTAAGAAAATGTTCCAGCCTTCACGGCCAATTCCACATAGGAACAATCTTAACAGTCAGCCAATTCAGTGCTGCAGAGATCACCTCTTGCAGCATGGCCCAGCTCCGTCCATTCACACCTGATGTGAGCGGAATCGGGGAAATTCGGAGTAGAGTGCACGGTTCCCAAGGACACAACACCATACCGAAACGAACTGCCACAAACCCTGATGACTGATGAACACTGGACGCAAGTCCCACAAACCTCACACGTTATACTGTGCCGCTTCCCAACACCATGACTTTTTCTACAATTCAAAAAAAAAGACACACAAGTGTGTCTTCACAAGTGACTGAGAACGTTGATGTTTTTGACTTTTTGCATTCATTATCAGTTTAACGACTTCTCTTTTACGAAGTCCTTTAAGTAATTTCCAGTAACTGTATTTAGAGTTGTTTTGTTGTTGTTGTTTTTTTCTTCCAAATTTCACCCACATTTTTACCCTCATTTGCCCAGTTTCTCCCAACCCTCCATCCATTCATCCACATCTCCCACCCCTTCTAACCGATAATACTCAGATGTATTCATAAATACTTTAACCAAATGTCTTCAATCACCGATATGTGTGACGGGACATTAAACAAAATTCCTTTTCCTCAAAAAAAGAAAGAGTCGAAGTTTAAAAAAAAAAAAAAAAAAAAAAGAAAAGAAAGAAAAAGAGTCATTCCATCAACCAATCAAATCACCGAATTTCAAGGACTTGTTCTGGGCTCCAGAATGTTGTCGTTGTTGTTGTTGTTGTTGTTGTTGCATGCGTTATTTGTGTTGCATGCTGCCCTGTGTTTGTTTCTCAACACTTCAGGGCTGATGTGGGGATCTCGTGGCGTCCTCTTCCTGGCTTTGAAAGCACCGCTCCTGTCCCAGGTCACGGTCACCGGCACACTTGGCGCGCGCCGCACAACACTTGATATGCACGTGCACACCGGAGAAAGCTCATGGGACGAGCGGGGGGGGGGGAGCATATGAAGACCACACTGCTGCCATGGGTCTGAATTTCAAACGAGCTGAACGCCTCTGGCAATGTGTTGAGAGTGTGTGTGTGTGTGTGGGGGGGGGGGGGGGGGGGGATTATGAGATTATGATCTGTAAAGTTTTTTTGTTTTTGTTTTTCTGTTTTTTTTTGTTTTATTTGTTGGTTTTGTTTTGACAAGGTCCTTTCTTCCATGTG
>NC_134901.1:10624904-10642404 GCF_041734735.1 Babylonia areolata
GGGCTTTCTGGAACAGAGCTATCATCATATTTACCATCCTTCTACACTAGTATCAGAGCCTTTGAAGGCCCCCCTCCCCCCAGTCCCCCATGCCCCCCCCCGCCCCCCCTCCCCCAGCAACCCCCCCCACCACACACACACACAACCCATCACCAGCCTATCTTCTCTCTTGGTTGACAGTTTTGGAGCTGGTAAATTTCGTGCAGTTACAGAAAGGGAGGAGAGACTCTGTAGAACTTCACTCGCTTGAAATCTAATAATCAGCGTCGGGTGGGGTTATATGCAATGCGGCGGGGTGCGGGTGTGGGTGAGAGGGTGAGGGAATTGGGGAAGGGGGTGGTCTTAGTGTACGCTCGCATTCACAATACTTCTGTGTGTGTGTGTGTGTGTGTGTGTGTGTGTGTGTGTGTGTGTGTGTGTGTGTGTGTGTGTGTGTCCTCTTCTGCCTATCCATCTGCCGGTCTTTTATTTCGTTATCCGAAGCAAGCACACGTGTAAATTGATATTGTTCAGCACCCACTGTCAAGTTCTGCGGCATGGTGGCCAGTGGCCCAGTGGGTAATGCGTCCGCCAAAGGAGTGAGAGAATCTCAGGGTGCGGTATCGATTCCCACACTCGTCACACCTTTCTCCCCAACACCCCCCCCCCCCCCACACACACACACACCCACACACACCACTCTCCCCTTCCACTACAAGACCTTCAGTGGAAGTCTTGTTGCTGGTCATTCGGACTGTACGATAAACCCGAAGTCCCGTGTGTGGAATGCATTTGGTGCACACCACCACCACCACCACCACCAGTGACAGTACAAATGCTGCTCAAAGGGCCCAGCACAATCCAGTTAAATGGAAACACGACATACAAAAAAAAAAAAAAAAAAAAAAAATCAAAGAAGCTCTCTGTTAACAAAAACGTCTCAATGCGTTCACATAATATTATGCTAATCTATGCTCGCATAGAAAAAAATATAAATCCACAAAGAAAATGATATTTAGATTGAAATGAAATACGTTTCAAAAAGGAAACAACACACACACACACACACACACACACACACACACACACACACACACACACACACAACTCACGCACGCACGTACGCGACTTACACACACACACACACACACAATACAACACAACACACACACACACACACACACACACACACACACACACACACACACACAAATACAATGCACACACACACACGCACGCACGCATACGCGACGTACGCGTGTCCGAAACTTCATCTTACACACACACACACACACACACACACACACACACACAACACACACCAGGATTAAAATATATTGCTCACTTTCTTTCCTTCTTCACCGAATTCGTCAATTCTTTCTGTCTACTTATAAAGACATGTTGCTGTGTCGCATATTCTTCAGTTCTTCATTTCACTCATACTGCATTCGTCCCCCTTTAAGCGCGTTGGGTTACGCTGCTGGTCAGGCATCTGCTTGGCAGATGTGGTGTAGCGTATATGGTTTTGTCCGAACGCAGTGACGCCTCCTTGAGCTACTGAAACTGAAACTGCATTCGTCACCCCCACCCAGTCGTCCGTCATACCGTCGAGTCATGCACGTAACAAAACGCTGATAGTTGAATGCTGACAAATTCCTGGAAGAAACAGGTTAAACACCCCACGGTCAGTGGCTCTTTCTTCCCATCTCGGCCCAGAGACATGGAACACTCATCCCCTTCTCAGGCCTTCCCCCTGCATTTCCCCATTTCAGTTTCAGTTTCAGTTTCGCTTTCTCAAAGAGGCGTCACTGCGTTCGGACAAATCCATATACGCTACACCACATCTGCTAGGCAGATGCCTGACCAGCAGCATAACCCAACGCGCTTGGATGCATGCATATAATATATATATATATATATATATATATATATATATATATATATATCTGTGTACCTATCCGGGTGGATTTCTTTTACAGAATTTTGCCAGAGGACAACACTCGTTGCCATGGGTTCTTTTTCAATGCGCCACATCGTCACATCCGAACGACTAGATGCTCAGTTCGATTTTCCAGTAAAGCTTGGGATTGAAAGGGCGAGAGCTAGATTCGAACCCAGAGACCCTCATGGACTCATGGTATTGGCAGACGATACGTCTTACCCACTCTGCCACCTTCCCCAGTCCTGTTACAAAAGCAAAACAAGACTCACTTGTGATACACTGAAAAAAAAAATCCAAGCTTTTTATGTATTGTGTATAATTTCAAAATGTAATGTTTTAGATGAGAAAGATCAGTTTAAAGCGAATTAAGTCCCCTAGCATTAATTACAGAGTAATTTCCCCTTTTTACTATCTGCACCAAAACGTTTGCAAAATAAATAAAACTTCCATGCTTAGCAAAAGAAGTTCCTGTTTGAACAAAAAAATGATAATAATGACTGTTCTTGTTTTTGGGTCAGAATATCAGATCAAAGTGCCAAGTTTAGAGAATGCAAAAAATATAAATATAACAGTCAATGCAGTTTGCATATAATTAGGCTTCATTTAAAAAATTTTTTTTTGTGCCCATCCCTGAGGTGCAATATTGTTTTAAACAAGATGACTGGAAAGAAATGAATTTTTCCTATTTTTTTTGCCTAATTTGGTGTCAACTGACAAAGTATTTGCAGAGAAAATGTCAATGTTAAAGTTTACCATGGACACACACACACACACACACACACACACACAGACAGACAGACAACCGAACACCGGGTTAAAACAGAGACTCACTTTGTCTACACAAGTGAGTCAACAAGTTTTCTTCCGTTCTGCCTATTCCCTTGTTGACTAATACAGGCCTACTATTCTTGGTCGTGTGTCTGTGTAGGCAGGCTTGTTTGCTTGCGTGTGTTTTGTGAGTCCACGCGCTTGGTCGAGAATAGTAATAACTACTATAGTCAGTATTGTTATAATAATAATGATGATAATGATAATAATAATAATAATAGATGAATTTTATATGGCGCGATATCCAGTACTAATGCTGCTCAAAGCGCCTTACATCATCCAGATACAGAAATACCGTGAAAACGGTTGAGACTAACCTGCAGGTGGTGACTTGTCCTATGAAGAGAGTATCCCGACGTTTCGGGCTCTGGGCCCTTCTTCATGGGGAGAAAAATAGAGAATGGAGAAGAAAAGAGAGGGCAAAACCAAGACAGAGGTAATACTAAGAACTGTGAGGAGTAATCACAGAGAGAGAGAGAGAGAGAGAGAGAGAGAGAGAGAGAGAGAGAAAAGGACAAAAAAGAACAGAGAAAAAGGTGAGCAATATTTACAAAGGAAAAGAAGGGGGGGATGGTTAAACACTGGAGGGGGGGTAGGGGGGTGGGGGGGTGGGGTGGAGGTGGAAAAAGAGGGTTGTGGTTCGCCAAAAGATGAAAAGGTGTAAGAATATGTGTGCTGGTCAGTGTATGTGTGTGTGTGAAGGGAGAGAAAGAAAACGGGGGTGGGGGGGGGGGGTGGGGGAGAGAGGGAGTGAGAGACAGGGAGGGAAGGAGAGAGGGAGAGAGAGTGGTGGAGAGGGAGGGGGAGGAGAGAAAAGTGTATCATGTGTGGGTTATGTATGGAGAGCTTGCTATTGAAAGCGCCACTAAGTCCCTGCGTGAGAAGTGTTATTAGCGTCTGTCTGTCTGTCTGTGTCATTATTACTGTTGTTGTTCTTTTTGAAATTACCTTTTCTTTTTACATGCTTTGAAAATACTCTTTTTTTTTTGGCTATTGATTTCTTACTTGTTTATCCGTTTTCCAGGAATATATGCTATGTATCTTGCATTCACGTGATTCAACCTCTCTCTGTTTTTCTTTCATCTCAAATGATAATGGTGCATTTGATCATTTGATGGTCTCTCTCTCTCTCTCTCTCTCTTCTCTCTCTCTCTCTCTCTCTCTGTGTGTGTGTGTGTGTGTGTGTGTGTGTGTGTGTGTGTGTGTGTGTAAGTCTATGTGTGTCTCTCTGCGTATTGCCATTGTCTTGTATCTTACAAACTCTTTTAATTACACATGAGTAACACACACACACACACACACACACATATATATATATATATATCTGTATAGTCATGTACATGTATATTGATATATATTTATCATCTATGTCAACATGCGTATGTGCAAACACGCATTGATTATGCCCATAATACATCATGTGCGTATTTATTATTGTTGTGTGTGTGCATATGTGGCATATATGTGTACCATGTCTATTCTTCCATCAACGTACCGTTATTTATTTTTATGTGATTTTGCATGTTTGTTTACTTTTGTCTTTGCCTTTAGCGCTGGATGTGAAAAGCCATACATGCTGAAATCACTCTCCTCGTCCCTGTGGTCTTGAAGACCAAACACCAGAACATGTTCTGCAGACTTGTCCCCTCCACCAGGGACTGAGAGACACCGTGCGGCCAGAAGCGACCCCACTACGCACCAAGCTCTACGGCTGCAGACAAGACCTGGAAGCCACGACGACATTTGTCTCGCAGGCCAGCCTGACTCTGTGACAAGTGCGACCGAAAAAAAGAAGAAGAAGAAACACACCAGTTCTCCCTCTTTCTGTCTCTTCCAAATCTCTGAGCCTTACAGTTTTCAGTATCAGTAGCTAGCTCAAGGAGGCGTCACTGCGTTCGGACAAATCCATATACGCTACACCACATCTGCCAAGCAGATGTCTGACCAGCAGTGTAGCCCAACGCGCTTTGTCAGGCCTTGAGAAAAAAAACAAAAAACAAAGTAAGGAAAGAAAAGGTGAATAGATAACAGATAAGCGTATATAAATAAATAAATAAATACATAAATGGATAAATAAATAAATAAATAAATAATTATAATATGAAAAAAGAATGTAGTAGTAGTAGTAGTAGTAGTAGTAGTAATAAATAAATAAATAAATAAAACAATGAGCCACCATCTAGACAGAAGAAGAAGCAGCACAGTGGCAACAGAAGAGGAAAAAAAAACGTGTTCAGGATAACCATCATAAAGAAGAAGAAGAAGAAGAAGAAGAAGAATTCCAACAACAACAAAAAGACAAAAACAACAACAACAACAAGAACAACAACAACCAATTGATCACAACGACAACAGCAGCAACAACAACGACAAGACGACGACGATGAAGGAGAAGAAGAACAAAACAAAACAAAACAAAAAAAACCCCAGCCAATTACAACAACAACAACACCAACATCAACAACGACAAAGAAGAAGAAAGAGGAAAAGAAGAAGAAGAAGGAGGAGGAGGAGAAAGAGAAGAAGAGAAGAAGAAGAAGAAGAAGAAGAAGAAGAAGAAGGAGGAGGAGAAAGAGAAGAAGAGAAGAAGAAGAAGAAGAAGAAGAAGAAGAAGGAGGAGGAGGAGGAGGAGGAGGAGGAGGAGGAGAGGGACAAGAAGAAGAAGGAAGAGGAGGAGGAGGAGGAGAAAGAGAAGAAGAAGAAGAAGAAGAAGAAGAAGAAGAAGAAGAAGGAGGAGGAGGAGGAGGAGGAGAAGGAGGAGGAGGAGGAGGCGGAGAAGAAGAAGAAGAAGAAGAAGAAGAAGAAGAAGGAGGAGGAGGAGGAGAGGGACAAGAAGAAGAAGGAGGAGGAGGAGGAGGAGGAGGAGGAGAAGAAGAAGAAGAAGAAGAAGGAGGAGGAGGAGGAGGAGAAGAAGAAGGAGGAGGAGGAGGAGGCGGAGAAGAAGAAGAAGAAGAAGAAGAAGAAGAAGAAGAAGAATAACAACAACAACAACAACAACAACGACAAGAAAAATATAAATAAAAATATAATGATACAAAATCTAAAAACAATGCCATACCTCAGTCAGCCCGGAAAGTGCAAAGTACAGGATCTGTCGTCTTTCGTGAACGTACAGTCTGGAGAAACTTCAAGAAGTCAGACGCACACACCTTCTGGATGCTCACAGGCTCACAGACCTCTTCTGTATGGCGGCAGACACATCCATACCTCCCGTTCCTGGACGTGTCACGGTACTTCCCAATCACACCGATTCCATGGCGATCACGTCGCCTGCTTGAGGTGTGTTTATTTTGTGTGACCTGTAACTTTCCGGGCGGGACTGATAACAACGGTTGATTTTGATATACTCATAATCTGTTTTCTCCTTCATCTCTTTGAAGCGTTGACATGAAGCTGTGGTGGGCAAACAGCTGACGTGTGGACACTGTGCCCTGGTCATTACTGCACGTGCACACCGTGTGCACGTCGTGTGGTGAAGGAGGAGCAGAACAAGATGCAGGCGGTGCACTAGGGGATGGCGGGAGGTGTGGTGGGTAAGAAGATGTCATCATCATCATCATCATGTCTCTTCTTTCTTTCTTCTTCTCCTCCTTCTCCTCCTCCTCCTCCTCCTCCTCATCGTCATCAACTTTCTTCTTCTTCTCCTTCTTCGTGTCTTTCCTGCTTTTGTTCTTGTTCTTCTTGTTCTTCCCCCGCCTCTCCTTCAAGACCGCAGGGGCACAGCTGATGACACGGCCGGCGTAAATCAAGTGTGAGGACACCACAGCCAGTGTAAATGAAGTGTCAGGACATCCACATCCACAGCCAGTGTAAATGAAGTGTCAGGACATCCACATCCACAGCCAGTGTAAATGAAGTGTCAGGACATCCACATCCACAGCCAGTGTAAATGAAGTGTCAGGACATCCACATCCACAGCCAGTGTAAATGAAGTGTCAGGACATCCACATCCAGTGTAAATGAAGTGTGAAGGAATCCATACCCAGTGTAAATGAAGTGTGAGGACATCCACATCAACAGCCAGTGTAAATGAAGTGTCAGGACATCCACATCCAGTGTAAATGAAGTGTCAGGACATCCGCAACCAGTGTAAATGAAGTGTGAAGGAATCCACAGCCAGTGTAAATGAAGTGTCAGGACATCCACAACCAGTGTAAATGAAGTGTGAGGACATCCACATTCAGTGTAAAGGAAATGTGAGGACATCCACAGACAGTGTAAATGAAGTGTCAGGACATCCACAACCAGTGTAAATGAAGTGTCAGGACATCCACAACCAGTGTAAATGAAGTGTGAGGACATCCACAGCCAGTGTAAATGAAGTGTCAGGACATCCACAACCAGTGTAAATGAAGTGTGAGGACATCCACATCCAGTGTAAATGAAGTGTGAGGACATCCACAACCAGTGTAAATGAAGTGTGAGGGAATCCACAGCCAGTGTAAATGAAGTGTGAGGACATCCACAGCCAGTGTAAATGAAGTGTGAGGACATCCACATCCACAGCCAGTGTAAATGAAGTGTGAAGACATCCACAACCAGTGTAAATGAAGTGTGAGGACATCCACAGCCAGTGTAAATGAAGTGTGAGGACATCCACAGCCAGTGTAAATGAAATGTGAGGGCATCCACAACCAGGCTGCAGAGCAGGCGGCAGGGGTGGAAGAGACCTTGTTGGAGAAACATACAGGCGAGTCGTGAAGCCAGGGTCAACGTCATTGTTCAATCCAGAAAAGACCCCATGTGTGGTACACATGGAGAGGAAAGACAAACACAAGGAACTAAAAGCTACGACCTCTCTTTTACAAAGTCCGTTACGTTTAGTTGGTGTTTTAATAGTCCGTCATTATTTATTTCAAATATTTATCTTTGGTTCTCATCCTCCTTCTAGCCGGTTAAAAAAAAAACAACTTTTATTTATTTTTTTTTTTCAATTTTGTTTACGCACACAGGTGCAGTGGCGGGTGAAGCCATCAGATGTGTGTCACATTTTTCTCCTTTGCTGAAGGTGTTTGTTCCGATGAAATGCTGGTGCTGGTCTTGCAGGAGGTGCCCGTTATGGTACAGGTTTGTTATGGCACAGGTCTGTTATGCGACAGGTGCGTTATGCCTCAGGTCTGTTATGCTACAGGTCCGTTATGCCTCACGTCCGTTATGCTACAGGTCCGTTATGCCTCAGGTATGTTATGCCACAGGTCTGTTATGTCTGAAGTCCGTTATGTCTCAAGTCCGTTATGCCACAGGTCTGTCATGTCACATTATGTGTCATGGCCCATCATGCCACAGGTCCGTTATGCCTCAAGTCTGTTATGTTTCAGGTCCGTTATGCCTCAAGTCTGTTATGTCTCAGGTCCATTATGCCTCAAGTCTGTTATGTCTCACGCCCGTTATGCCTCAGGTCTGTTATGTCTCACGCCCGTTATACCTCAGGTCTGTTATGTCTCACGCCCGTTATGCCTCAAGTCTGCCATGCTACAAGTACGTTATGCCTCAGGTATGTTATACCACATAGCATGCCCAAGCATAGCAGACCTGTGGTATAGGGCTATTGACCACTTTCCTCAGGGGCTTCGACATAAACCCGCGGGACCACAGACCTGCCCAGGTCACGACGATAAACGTACCAGTAAATGGCTAACAAAACAATACGCTAATGCCCTACTGGCCTTTGTACCGACAAACTGCAGGAAAGAGAATTGATGATGTAAGGCCATTTCCTGTTCTGGTATCCTATACTGAGGAACCTATTTTAACTCACTCAGTACGGCCAGTCCTCTCTTCTCCTCTACACAGACCCCTCGTATGTCCAGTGGGTGTCTGAATGACCCTACCTTTAGCTTCCGTCGTCAGAATTGTGGTATTCTTTGTCAACATTCACGTCTTCAGTATAAGAGCCTTCCGCTTGTAATATTTTGATGATGGTAATTGGGGTGAAACGCTGTTAACGTCGTCTCTTTCGCCGTTCGTATGGAAAGAGTTAACGGCAATGTCCGTGCTTGAATGAGGCAATATTACCGTTTGTACATATTGTAACATTTCCTGTGGTGTTTCTACTCTACTTCGAGGATTACTGTCCTATTTTTTGATAGATTCAATTGTAACGCTAATATGCAGTCATTTTGCCAGCTCCACAAAATCGTTCTGCACCAATCAATGAGCCACTCTTTCCGTTTGTAGGTCCTCTGACCATACAAAGGTGAAAAAACATGGTTAAAAGAGCACACACACACACACACACACACACACACACACACACACACACACACACACACACACACACACACACACACACACACACACACACACACACACACACAAAACCCACAAAAAACCCCACACACATGGCGGCTTGAGTCGATAAGTGTCGTTTTGTGTGCGTGATCTGTATCGTTTTGCGTCTTTTTGAGCCAAACTACTGATTGAGATATAAATGGAAATACGTCAACATAAACAGCTCCAAATGCACTCACTCATCCGACAAAAAGTATATATATATAAGAGAGAGAGAGAGAGAGAGAGAGAGAGAGAGAGAGAGAGAGAGAGAGAGAGAGTAAAATGCAGAGCATACTCACATGGGTTTGGAATAGTAGAACGACGACAGATTCAGTTTTCCAAAATGACAAGGATTTTTGTTGCCACATCATTCTAGAGAAGAGGGGCAGAAATACAGATTTTGTGGCGAGGCTTTTCTTTAAATTCTATTTAACCCTTTCACCGCCAGTCAATTTAGAGTACAAAATTCCCTTGTGGTATAAATACAGAAAAGAGTGGCTAAGAATAGCTGGGGATTCCCCCCTGCGATGTATAGAAAATATAGCCTTTCCTACCACCGAACATTAAGAGCAATAGGCTCATGGATAACAGACCAATGAATGGTCACCTTTCGGTGACATGGGTCCTCTACCACGCCTATGCATAAATGCGAGCTTGGCGGTGAAAGAGTTAACTGAAAAAAATAAATATCGTGTTTCCATGGGACAAAAAAACAAATTATTTTATCATGCACTTGTCATTTACGAATCTCAAGTGAGTGGCAGTGGTGGAGGTTGTAGCTTTTTCCAATATGTTCCGCTCTGCACCCCTCCCCCCCCCTCCCATCTCTCTCTTAAAGATCACTGCCTTTATAGCGGGGGATGTAAGAAATATCACACTAAATTTTTGAGTAAAAGATAGACCATATGCGTACAGACACATTTAATTGTACTGAGTTGGGTTTTTTTTTTTATTTTTTTTTTTTAGCAACATGGACATCTTCAGAGTCATCCCTGAGAGGCGCAATGTTTGGTTTAACTCCCTCTATACGAACGGCGAAAGAGACGACGTTAACAGCGTTTCACCCCAATTACCATCATCAAAATATTGTAAGCGGAAGGCTCTTATACTGAAGAGGTGAATGTTGACAGAAAATACCACAATTCTGACGACGGAAGCTAAAGGTTGGGTCATTCAGACACCCACTGGACACCCGAGGGGTCTGTGTAGAGGAGAACAGAGGGCTGGCCGTACTGAGTGAGTTAAAATTGGTCACTCGTCAGTTCCTGTTTTTCTCTTCTGACATAACTGGTATACCATATCATCATGTTATGATTAAAGTCAGTGATCCACTTTTTCTGTTCCCCGGAAAAGAATAAAACAAGGACAGATAAAGTCACTTTTCTTTGTTTTGAGAAAAACGTTTTTAACTCACTCAGTACGGCCAGCTCTCTCTTCTCCTCTACACAGACCCCTCGGATGTCCAGTGGGTGTCTGAATGACCCAACCTTCAGCTTCCGTCGTCAGAATTGTGGTATTCTTTGTCAACATTCACCTCTTCAGTATAAGAGCCTTCTGCTTGCAATATTTTGATGACGGTAATTGGGGTGAAACGCTGTTAACGTCGTCTCTTTCGCCGTTCGGATGGAGAGAGTTAATAGCGCTCGTCAATTCAGAGATGTAGAACTTGATTACTTTTTGTCGTCTTGATGCAGTGGATATCGATTCACATCACCGGTGTTTAATTTACAAGACCAAATGTGAGTTTGAGTAAAGAGCTCCTGTTGATGAAAGACAACAGTTCCTGACAGAATGTTCTGCGTGAAGAAATAACCAAGTCGGCCGAGGTGATTTTTTTTTCGTGTTGAGCGCAAACATCTACATGTGAAAAAGTCAAAAGGCCTTCCAACTTTTTAACAAGCTTGGTGAGTTATTCTCATGAGCACGATGTAAAGTTGGATTATTGTCACGGCACAAGTTTGCACTTGCAACACGCAATAGTTTGCCCTAGTTTTTTTCGAACTCACCAGAGATGAATCTTGTCAGCTTGTCTGTCTGTCTGTCTGTGTGTCTGTCTGTCTGTCTGTCTTGTGTCACAAACAAAGGAAGAGTCATGAAACTCATGCACCACTTGGTTTTAGTTATCGAGTGCGTCACCTTAACTCTCTCCATACGAACGGCGAAATGGACGACGTTAACAGCGTTTCACCCCAATTACCATCATCAAAATATTGTAAGCGGAAGGCTCTTATACTGAAGAGGTGAATGTTGACAGAAAATACCACAATTCTGACGACGGAAGCTAAAGGTTGGGTCATTCAGACACCCACTGGACACCCGAGGGGTCTGTGTAGAGGAGAAGAGAGGACTGGCCGTACTGAGTGAGTTAACTCACCCCTTCTCCGTCACTACTTCTCTATCGCAAACAGACACAAAACACAAGGGACTGTGACTGCTGATTGTGGTAAACGACAGGCCACGTCTGGTATCTATGTCATGACCGACGAAAACATATACAGACAGAGCCAATGGGGCCAATTTCCATGTCATATTCGTCATGCGAAGTTAAGAAAGATGTTGCCCCCCCCCCCCCCCTCTCTCTTTCTCTCTCTCCCTCTCAGTGTTGGAACATGTTGTATGGTGCATTGATAGATGAATGAACGGAGTTATCATGTGTTGGGTGGTTTATTGGTTACTATCATTTTTCATCAAAGAAGGAACTTTGTTTTGCTTCATTATTTGCTTTCACCATTTCATTCGTTTATTATAATGCTTTTGTTATAAATTGAAAGTATGTCAATGCATTCACCCATATCATAAGAACCTCATGGCCAATGATATTATAAGTGTCAAATCGTCAAATCGTCTCTCTCTCTAAAAAAATGAAATGAATAAGGTACTGGCTTCATCTAGTAAACCTGCCAATACGTAGAATACATTGGCAAAGCGTGTGTGATCTGTTTTTCACACAGCCCGAAACTGGGAAATAAAACTGTGTTTTTTATGTTAAACGAAAAAGGCTTTTTGAAAATGGATTTGGATTCATGCACAACTAGGGTGTATAAAATGACAATTGTTTTTATTTCGGAATTTAAAGACCGTGTAATTGCACATTCTCAGCAAAACATGGCATTGTGTGTGTGTGTGTGTGTGTGTGTGTGTGTGTGTGTGTGTGTGTGTGTGTGTGTGTGTGTGAGAGAGAGCTTTTCACACACAAGCACACACACATAATACACGCGCGTGCGCACACAGACACACAGACAGACACAGACACACACACACACACACACACACACACACACACACACACATACACACACATGAAGACCCAGGCAATCGCTTTACGATGTCGGCCCTGTCGATTGTAAAGAAAACCAGCGGATAACTTTTTGTTTTTTTTCTCAGACCGGGTAACCTTGTTTGAATGCCAGAACAGGCACCATGAGACCACAAAGCCAACCTGTCTGTTTATGCATGGGAAGGCGGGACCCAGTGCTCTCCTTCCGCTGTTTGAACCCGGCTACCCCAACCAGCCACATACCCGTTCACACCACATGGAGAAAGGAAAACTGGAGTAGAGTGACTTCTCCACAGACACTACACAATGCCGAATCGGGGCCTAGAGAGAGAACGAACGAACGAACGAACGAATCTTTTTAATGAGGGTAGTGGAATAAGCATGTATATGCTTTTTTTACATCCAGTCCTCAGGGCAAAAGAAATGAAATCAAAATGTTTACAAGATATTAAAAAAAAAGGTTATAGAAAAACATACATGAAATTCAAATACACTCAATTGCACAGTAGCATTAATTTTTTAAGTACATAATCATGATACCTACATTCATGACAATAATGTATATGAATATGGTAATGAGAGAGATAGAGTGAGTGAGTGAGAGAGAGAGATGATGAATGAATGAATGAAGGAAGGAATGAATGAATGATAAATGAATGAATGAATGAATGGATCTTATTTCCGATAGCATTAGAGTAAGCAAACAATTCCTTTCTCCAGCCCTCGAAAGGGAAAAATGTCTAAAGAAAAGGTACGAAGAAGACCCCAAGAGTAAATGTTAACAAATTCATTGAAAAACGAGAAAAGAGAGAGAGAGACACACACAGAGACAGAGAGACAGACAGACAGATGGAGACAGAGAGACAGACAGACAGAGAGACAGAGACAGACAGACAGACAGGCAGGCAGAACAGAGAGAGATAGAGACAGAGACAGAGAGACAGAGAGAGAGTGTGTGTATCTGTCTGTCTATTTCACGAGGGTCACGTAAAAAAAAAAAAAGATTTAATGGAATTATTTAGACATGATTACGACTTTTGAAATAAATAATGAGAAAGGATTATACGCATTATGCTCAGCTAATATTACATCGTAATGAGAAAGAAAGCAATGAATTTGTGTAAAACCCCACAAGGTAAAGCGGATACTTTCGGTTTGCAGTCAAAAGAACTTCCGGTCCACGGCAACAAGGAGAACCGATTTTCCGTACAGTCACACACACACAAATAGGTTTTCGAGTTGTACAGTTTTACCACGCACATCTCGACTGCTTCTTCTTCTGCGTTCGTGGGCTTCAACTCCCACGTTCACTCGTATATACGCGAGTGGGCTTTTTTACGTGTATGACCGTTTTTACCCCGCCATGTAGGCAGCCATACTCCGCTTTCGGGGGTGTGCATGCTGGGTATGTTCTTGTTTCCATAACCCACCGAACGCTGACATGGATTACAGGATGTTTAACGTGCGTATTTGATCTTATGCTTGCGTATACACACGAAGGGGGTTCAGGCACTGGCAGGTCTGCACATATGTTGACCTGGGAGATCGTAAAAATCTCCACCCTTTACCCACCAGGCGCAGTCACCGTGATTCGAACCCGGGACCCTCAGATCGAAAGTCCAACGCTTTAAACCATTCGACTATGGCGCCCGTCGACTAACTTACCTGACTTATGCCTCTTGAATCCTTGTGGAGCACAGGGCTGCTACAGCACTCCTCCAGCGGACTCGGTTTTGGGCTGTCCTCTTCAGCCGGGTCCATGCCCATCCGGCTGCCTTCACCTCATCCTCCGTGCTTCTCCAAACCAACCCGAACAACCAGCCATCAACCAGTGTCTGCAAACGACGTCTCCACTGGCTGAGGCTTCCAGAAACAGGAATCAAACTCCTGACTGCCCGTGTAAGACAGGCCCACAAACCCCGGAGCACATCCTGCAGTCCTGCCCCCTGTATCAAGATGCACGGACGCAGCAGTGGCCCTATGGAGCCACACTGGCAGAAAAGCTCTGGGGCACCAAAGAAGACCTCATCAAGACCACCACCTTCATTTCCAACATAGGTCTGCAAGTCTGAGACCATGATCACGGGGAACGCAGAAGACGAAGAAGAAGGAATCACAAACCAGACAGTGACCTGAACACCCTCACACACACACACACACACACACACACACACATACACACACACACACACACACACACTCACACACACACACACACACACACACACACACACACACACACACACACACACACACACACACACACTACAATACACACACAATACACAAACTTTATTGTCTATACTTTGGTACAGAGATGTTCTTTTTGGCAGCAGCACATGTCCAACATAAGAAGAAAACAACAAACAAATAAAATGAATAGAAAATAAAAAGATAAATTAAATGGCACCAAATGGAAATAGCTATATACAAATATACAGATTACTGAAATATACGTGCCTCTCCATTTCAGTCAGCCAAACCGCATTACACATCTTCACACACACACACACACACACACACACACACACACACACACACACACACACACACACACACACACACACACACACACACACACACACACACACAGATAGAAACAATGAGACAAAGAGAAAGGAACAAAGAGAGAGCTCAGCACATGAAGGGAAGTTCCCGTGGCTAACACAGGCCGCTGATCCCAAATCCCAGGTTTGAGTTGTGCACGAGCCAATGTTGTTTTATCTTTTCTGGCTGCCTTCACTCTCATCCTACGTGCTTCTCTAAACCAACCCAACCCAAACAACCAGCCATCAACCAGAATCTGCAAACGACCTCTCCACTGGCTGAGGCTTCCAGAAACAGGAATCCCAAACCAGGCAGTGACCTGGACACCCTCACACCCACCCACCCACACACACACACACACACACACACACACACACACACACACACACACACACACACAGATTGACAAAAGGATGAGAGAGAGAGAGAGAGAGAGAGAGAGAGAGAGAGAGAGAGAGAGAGAGAGAGAGAGAGAATTTTGTTTCGATTAATCGAGCTGGAAAAGTTGTGACCTGGACATCCTCAGGCTGGAGGGAGCGAGAACGGCCTGAGGTGGACTGGGGGGTGGGGGGTGGGGGTGGGGGTGGGGGTGGGGGGACACTGGAGAGAGACCTCAGACTTGTCGACAGACGATGGGGTGACCCCTGCAAACTGAGGACTGCGGAGAGCGGAGCGCTTTGGCTGCCTCGTGGGTCCAAAACACACACACACACACACACACACACACACACACACACACACACACACACACACACACACACACACACACACACACACACACGCACGCACGCACACACACACACACACACATTCTTAAACTCTTATCCACTCTTAATTAATGAAAGTGAAAGTGCATGCATAATAGACTGCACTTTGTTTAAGTTTCTTACTTAATGATTTACTTAGACGTGTGTGACGTGTACAGGATGAATGTGCAATAGCAATGTACGTGTCTTTCGATATACGTATACTGATAATTACTATGTAATGATAAAGTTATTCTTATCTAACTTTTATTAATGTGCAATATAATACATACAATGTTAGTCTGGGTGTATTTCAATGTGTTTACAATAATGACTAATTACAATATTTTAATGAAGTGAATATATATGCAATAGTTTTTATACTAATGTCTTAGATGTTATTGATTCTTTTTAATTAAGTCATGTTTATGTCTTTGTGTTGAGTAATTGTCTAAGTTTGATTTGCTGCACCTGATGTACGTTTTCCTAATGAGATAATAAAGTTATTCTTATCTCCTATCTTACACACACACACACACACACACACACACACACACACACACACACACACACACACACACACACACACACACACACACACACACACACACACACACTCCGTGACTCACTCACTCACACACATACAGAATTAACTAAAATGACAATGAGTGAGTGAGTGAGTCTGAGAGTTTCAGAATTTGTTGGTTGTATTTTTGATTGCGGACAATTCATGATTGTGTGCTATGACATGTGTGCGTGCATGCGCGTGTGCTTGTGTGTGTTGGGTATGTGTGTGTGTGTGTGAAGATGTGCAATGCGGTTTGGCTGACTGAAATGGAGAGGCACGTAAATTTCAGTAATCTGTATATTTGTATATAGCTATTTCTATTTGGTGCCATTTAATTTATCTTTTTATTTTCTATTCATTTTATTTGATTGTTGTTTTCTTCCTATGTTGGACATGTGCTGCTGCCAAAACGAAAATCTCTGTACCAAAGTATAGACAATAAAGTTTGTGTATTGTGTGTGTATTGTATTGTGTTTAGTATAAACACCCTACCAAGGAAGAGTATAATGTTTAGTATCTTGTGTCCAGTTTTTTTTTCCTTTTTGATATTTACGCCAATGTTCTATTTGTAAACGCTTTGGGCTTATTTTCAAGATTAGGCGTAAATGCTCATAATAATAATAATTATGATAATACACACACATCCTTTCACACACACACACACACACACACACACACACACACACACACACACACACACACACACACACACACACACACACACACACACACACACACACACACACACACACACACACACGCACACACACACACAAACCTATCTATCGATCTTTTTTTTTCATCTTTTGTAGATCTAGATAATTGGGGTACTTGCCACGATCTCAAGTTTGGAGTCTTCACCCGATATGATGGAGCCAAGACTTCACTGTGTCTTCAGTGTGTCTTCAGCTTGTCCCGCTGTGCTTGATGTCTGGAGTGGTACCAAGGAAGAGACTAGAACACCAAATCCACGCACCAAGATGATTCAATTACGCTCCTCCCTTGCCTTGCCTTGTTAGTCAGTCTTCCTCTCTAGCTCTGCTGGCCAAACTCGCACGCTGTCCTCAGACATGCAAAGAAAGATTCCTGGCAACAGAAATGAGATGCTTCAGGAACATCTTGGGCATCCACTCCACAGACCATGTGACAAACGAAGAGGTCCACATCAAGATCTAACAAGCAACAGGAGCTCATGATGACCTCCTCACAGTCGTCAGGAAACGGAAAATGAAGAGGTATGGACATGTTTCCCGCTCAAAAGGACTTGCAATGACCATCTTGCAAGAGACAGTCAAAGAAGCAGCAGACGAGGGAGACAGAGGGAGAGGCGGGGAGACAGA
>NC_134901.1:10647404-10659904 GCF_041734735.1 Babylonia areolata
TTCCCCAACGTGTGAGTGTGTGTTTCTTTCTCTTTCCCCAACGTCGGTGTGTGTGTGTGTGTTTCTTTCTCTTTCCCCAACGCCGGTGTGAGTGTGTGTTTCTCTCTCTTTCCCCAACGCCGGTGTGAGTGTGTGTTTCTCTCTCTTTCCCCAACGCCGGTGTGAGTGTGTGTTTCTTTCTATTTCCCCAACGTCGGTGTGAGTGTCTGTTTCTTTCTATTTCCCCAACGTCCGTGTGAGTGTGTGTTTCTTTCTCTGTCCCCAACGCCGGTGTGAGTGTGTGTTTCTTTCTATTTCCCCAACGTCGGTGTGAGTGTGTGTTTCTTTCTATTTCCCCAACGTCGGTGTGAGTGTGTGTTTCTTTCTCTGTCCCCAACGCCGGTGTGAGTGTGTGTTTCTTTCTATTTCCCCAACGTCGGTGTGAGTGTGTGTTTCTTTCTCTTTCCCCAACGTCGGTGTGAGTGTGTGTTTCTTTCTCTTTCCCCAACGCCGGTGTGAGTGTGTGTTTCTTTCTCTTTCCCCAACGCCGGTGTGAGTGTGTGTTTCTTTCTCTTTCCCCAACGTGTGAGTGTGTGTTTCTCTCTTTCCCCAACGTCGGTGTGAGTGTGTGTTTCTTTCTCTTTCCCCAACGTGTGAGTGTGTGTTTCTCTCTTTCCCCAACGTCGGTGTGAGTGTGTGTTTCTTTCTCTTTCCTCAAACACCGGTGCAGAGCGGTCAGGCGCAGAACCTGGAAGTGAAGTGAAAATCTGCAGTCTGTGGATGCCTCAAATTACACCCTGCCAACGGCCCCCCCCCCCCCCCTCCCCCCCGCCCCCCACCCCTACCACCACCACCACCCGTCTTCCGCCACCCTGTTACCTCTGGGCTAGACGTGAATGACACGTGGAGTCATTTGTGGGTTGTCAAGATCCACCCCCAACCCCTCTCTGCCACCCAACCATCCACTAGAAATTAACCCCCCTTCCTACGGGTTCAGTTTTCAGGTGTTGAAAATGGAACGGGGGTGTTTCTGGGTTGGCCCCGGTACCCACTCCCCCTCCCCCTCCTCCTCAACCCCCCTCTCTCTCTGTTTCCATTATAAGTTGATGTGGGAGAGTTCTACTGTGATTGTACTGATTCTAACTGGGCTAAATTTTAAATGCATAGATATTTGTATACCTATCCGTGTGAATTTCTTCTACAGACCTTTGCCAGAGGACAACATTCTCGTTACCATGGGGTTCTCTTTCAGTGCGCCAAGTGCCGGCTGCACACGGGACCTCGGTTTATCGTCTCATCCCAATGACTACATGTTCAGTTTGATTTTCCAGTCAAACCTGGGAGAAAGGGCGAAAGCGGGATTCCAATTTCCGCCATGGCAGGATTCCAATTTCCGCCATGGCAGGATTCCAATTTCCGCCATGGCAGGATTCCAATTTCCGCCATGGCAGGATTCCAATTTCCGCCATGGCAGGATGGCAGGATTCCAATTTCCAATTTCCGCCATGGCAGGATTCCAATTTTTGCCATGGCAGGATGGCAGGATTCCAATTTCCGCCATGGCAGGATTCCAATTTCCGCCATGGCAGGATTCCAATTTCCAATTTCCGCCATGGCACGAATTTCAGGTGCGTCAGTGAGAGGAAAGTGCAACCGACTGTTGGTTCCGTTGACTGCATGTGTTTTGTATTTATTGTACACTTGTTTTTCTATCACAACAAAATACCCTGTGTGAAATTTGGACTGCTGCCCCTCCCCCCCCCCCCCCCCCCCCGACCCCCCACATGCCCCCCCCCCCCCCCGCCCCCTCCCATCACCCACCCCCGGGACAGCGCCTCGCCACTGTGCAGGGGCACCACTTTTTTTCTGTCTGCAAATGTTGTTTGTTTTGTATTACAAAGTGGCTTTTTCTACAGTGTGTGTCAATGATTAACTCAGTTCTTTTACGTGCACTAAGTGCACACTGCACGTGGGACCTTGGTTTATCGTCTCATCAAAATAACTAGTGTACAGACCTCCACTTGTACAAGAGCGGAAGAAATTTCTGATGATTGTGGGATTCGAACCTGTACCCTCAGATCCTCTCGCTTCCCAGACGGATGCGTTGCCACAAGGCCACCACTCCACAGTGATGTGATAAGTTGACGTATTTGGCAATTGGCCTTAATTAATGAAAAGGAAATTGACATGGGCCTCCCATTTTGGGTGGTTGTCAATGATTACACCGTAAGGTCGCTGTTCCGTGACGGGATCACAGCTGAACTGTTTGATGACAGAGAGAGAGAGAGAGAGAGAGAGAGAGAGAGAGAGAGAGAGAGAGAGAGAGAAATAATGTGAGAGAGAGAGAGGGGGGAGAAAGAGAGAGAGATAATGAGAGGGAAAAAATAATGAGAGAGAGTGAGAGAGAGAGAGAGAGAGAGAAATAATGAGAGAGAGAGGGAGAGAAAGAGAAAGAGATAATGAGAGAGAGAGAGAGAAATAATGAGAGAGAGAGAGAGAAAGACAGAAATAAAGAGAGAGAGAGAAAGACAGAAATAATGAGAGAGTGAGTGAGAGAGAGAGAGAGAAATAGAGAGAGAGAGTGAAAGAGAGAGAGATAATGAGAGAGTGTGCGTGTGAGAGAGAGAAATAATGAGAGAGTGAACGAGAGAGAGGGAGAAATAATGAGAGAGAGGGGGGAGAGAGAGAGGGGGGGGAGAGAGAGGAATAATGAGAGAGAGGGGGAGAGAGAGAGAAATAATGAGAGAGAGAAATAATGAGAGAGAGAGAGAGGGAGAGAGACAGACAGAGAGAAATAATGAGAGAGAGAGAGAAATAATGAGAGAGAGAGGGGGAGAGAAAGAGAGGGAGAGAAATAATGAGATAGAGAGGGGGAGAGAGAGAGAGAGAGAGAGAGAGAGAGAGAGAGAGAGAGAAATAATGAGAGAGAGAACTAATGAGAGAGAGAGAGAGAGAAATAATGAGAGAGAGAGAGATGATGAGAGAGAAAGAGAGAGAGAGAGAGAAATAATGAGAGAGAGAGGGAGGGAGGGAGAGAGAGTGGGGATGGAGAGAGAGAGAGAGAGACACGGAGGACTGAATGTCCCATCCCTCACAAGGAGCCGCGGAAACTGACAACACAACAGGCGGTGAACACACCATAAAGTGAACTTCGGTCAACGTAAGTGCAGACACGCTCATACATAGCAATGCCATTTTATGGAGGTGCACATCCATTAACACACACACACACACACACACACACAAAATGATGTAAAAAAAAAAAAAGAAAAGAAAAAAAAAAGCAATTGTTGCTTATTCAATTTACCATCATGAAATAAAATCTTGACTTGACACACACGCGCGCACGCGCGCGGGCGCACATACATACATCAAGCGAGAGACAGAGACAGGGACAGACTCCGATGGCTGAATGCACTGCCAGACCTGACGCCCAGCTCTCACAGTCATAATTGAGATGTCAATCATAATTCAGTGGGTCACTCCGTTCAAAATGGATGAGACACGCTTCCAGGCGATCAAGCAGGGCGGTGGTAACGGGTGGCGGTAACGGGTGGCGGTAACGGGTAGCCGTAACAGGTGGCGATAACAGGTGGCGGTAACGGGTAGCGGTAACGGGTGGCTGTAACGGGTGACGGTAATGGGTGGCAGTAACAGGTAGCGGTAACGGGTGGCTGTAACGGGTGACGATAACGGGTGGCGGAAACGGGTGGCAATAATGGGTGAAGGTAACAGGTAGCAGTAACGGGTGGCTGTAACGGGTGACGGTAACGGGTGGCGGTAACGGGTGACGGTAACGGGTGGCGGTAACGGGTAGCCGTAACGGGTGGCGATAACGGGTGGTGGTAACGGGTAGCGGTAACGGGTGGCGGTAACGTGTGCCGGTAAAGGGTGGCGATAACGGCTATTTTCGACCTTTCAAACCGTGTGCGGACTGGCTTGAATCACAACCAGAAGACGACCATGACGCTAATCAAAATGTCCAGCCTTGCCGCACATCACCAACTTCTTACATCTCCGCATCACATACCCTGTCGGAGCGGACGGACTTAAAAAGGAACGAATGGTTTTCAACCCATTTATTAAATGAAAGCCAAAGCAAAAACCGTGTTCTCGGAAGAAGAAGAAGAAGAAAAACCCCCCTTGCAGTCTAAGTGTGAAGATACTCATTAGCCTACCCCCTCCCTCCCCCCTCTCTACTGGACCTGGAGTGAGTGGGGGGCAAGTCAATATGGGTGAAACGATAAACCGACATCTCGTATACAGCATGCACTAAGGGCACGTAAAAGAATCCACGGTAGCAAAAAGCGTTGTCCTTGCCAAAACTCTGTAGAAAAAAATCCACTGTGATATAAAATACATCTGCTGACATAATAAAGGGTGGCACTGCACTGTGGCGAGCACATCTGAATTAAAAAAAAATTTTTTTTATTGCTGCCCCATCATCTGCACCGTTTCAGTGGCATTACTCCCACGCCGCTCATTTAGATTCCTCCCTAAACTGCCATACCCGAATTCGTCCGTCACAGTTCCAGCGTCGGCAGTCCGCAGGGAACCATCGATGTTAGGTCGCCAGGAGGCCACACACCAGAGGAGACCCTGCACTGCTGCTGAGTCACTTCAGGTGGTGTTCAGTGGTGCCTGTTCTGATTTAATGTACTTACGGCACCACCTGCTAAGCCCCCTACTAACGACAAGAATGGCTCAGTAGCGGAGCCAGACGGAGTGAGCGTCCCTCCCAGAGTGGAGACCGCCACCACGTCCCTCAAACAACAGCCCCCCATGAATCTGACGACACTGACGACATTGACAGGACTCACCCCAAGCACAGAAGTGGAGGGGTATCGAAACTGAGGTCACCATGAGAGCAGGGCATGAAAGGCCACAGACTTTGAGACTGTTTTGTTTGTATTGGTGATGATGGATGAGGAGGATGACGATGACGATAACGATTTGCTATGGAGGTCCACTTTAGTTTGGGACTGTGTGACAAGGCTGTACTCTACGCTTCCTGTCATAATGATATCCCGGCGTTAACCAGGCCCGAGAGATACAGACACTTGCAGTGTTGGTCAGGTAATTAGAGCAACACACCCAAAGACGCATCCTTGAAGTAGATGACACTCGACTGTGTGGTCCCAGTCTCCCCATTTAAGCCCACAGCACACTCAACTCTGGGTAGGAGCCGGCCACGGGCTGAAAATCCCACCTCCGCTGGGATTCGAACCCGCGTCCTCCCAGCCGTCAGTCCGCGACGCTAACTACTTCGCCACGGCGGCTGGTACACTTCCGAATTTCACACAAGAAAAATAAATTATTCTATTGTGACAAAAAGTACAAAACGACACTGCATTACACGACAATACTGTGCAATGCAATGCAATACAGATACAGGACCACACCATACCGCAAGATGATTCAAGTTTACAACACACTACAACATTTTCAACATGACACAAACCATCCCAATACAGTTCTTTTTTAACTTATTTTTATAGCAGATATGTAGCGGAATTGAAACTGAGTTGGTGTGTCGGACATCCCCTGACCACGACGTTAGAGGTCTGCGTTGGTCAGCGTGGTCAGTATTGGCCAGTGTGATCAGTGTGGTCACCATTTGTTAGTGTGGTCAACATTGGTCAATGTGATCAGTTTGGCCAGCATTGGTCAGCGTGACCAGTATGGTCAGCATTGGTCAATGTGATCAGTTTCGTCAGCATTGGTCAGCGTGATCAGTATGGTCAGCATTGGTCAATGTGGTCAGCACTGGTCAGTGTGGTCAGTGTTTGTCAGCATTGGTCAGTGTGATCAGTACGGTCAGCATTGATCAATGTGGTCAGTTTGGCCAGCATTAGTCAAAGCGGTCAGTTTGGTCAGCATTGGTCACTGTGGTCAGCATTGGCCAATGTGGTCAGTTTGGTCAGCATTGGTCAGCACTGGTCAATGTGGTCAGCACAGACCGGCTCCTACAGGAGAGAGGCGGGCCTTTCGCTGTCATTGTTACCAGCACTGTCAGTCTGGCCAGCCATTGTGGTCATGGGAGTGAGAGGGGAGGGGAGAGATGGGGAGTGAGGGTGTAGAGATGGGGAGTGAGAGGGGAGAGATGTAGATTGAGGGAGGAGAGATGGGGAGTGAGAGGGGAGAGATGGGGAGTGAGAGGGGAGAGATGGGAGTGAGAGGGGAGAGATGGGGAGTGAGAGCGGAGGGGAGAGATGGGGAGTGAGGGGGGAGAGATGGGGAGTGAGAGCGGAGGGGAGAGATGGGGAGTGAGAGGGGAGAGATGGGGAGTGAGGGGGGAGAGATGGGGAGTGAGAGCGGAGGGAGAGATGGGCAGTGAGTGGGAGAGATGGGGAGTGAGAGGGAGGGAGAGATGGGGAGTGAGGGGGAGAGATGGGGAGTGAGGGGAGATGGGATGAATGGGGAAGGGATGAGGGGGAGAGATGGGGAGTGAGAGGAGGGAGAGATGGGGAGTGAGGGGGGAGAGATGGGGAGTGAGAGGGAGGGAGAGATGGGGAGTGAGAGGGAGAGAGGATGGGCGAGGGGGAGATGGAGTGAGGGGAGAGATGGGGAGTGAGAGCGGAGGGAGAGATGGGGATGAGGGAGGTGGGAGGAGGAGGGAGAGAGGGATGGGGAGGAGAGTGGAGTGAGGGGGAGAGATGGGGAGTGAGAGGGAGGGGAAGAGAGGGGAGTGAGAGGGAGAGATGGGGAGTGGAGGAGGAGAGAGAGAGATGGGAGTGAGGGGAGAGATGGGATGGAGCGAGGGGGGAGAGAGGGTGAGTGGGAGATGGGGGAGAGAGAGTGGGGAGTAGGGAGAGATGGGAGTGAGGGAGAGATGGGAGTGAGGGGGAGAGATTGGGAGTGAGAAGGGAGAGATGGGGAGTGAGGGAGGAGAGATTGGGAGTGAGAAGGGAGAGATGGGGAGTGAGGGGGGAGAGATGGGATGTGAGAGGGGAGAGATGAGGAGTCAGAAGGGAGAGATGGTGAGTGAGGGAGTGACTGAGGAGAGATTGGGAGAGAGATGGGAGAGATGGGGAGAGAGGGAGTGAGGGGGAGAGATGGGGAGAGAGATGGGGAGAGAGAGAGAGAGAGAGGGAGAGAGATTGCGAGTGAGAGGGGAGAGGTGGGGAGAACAATGGGAGAGATGGGGAGTGAGGGAGAGATGGGGAGAGAGAGAGAGAGAGAGAGAGAGAGAGAGAGAGAGAGAGAGAGAGAGAGAGAGAGAGAGAGAGGGAGTGACTTGGGAATGGGGAGAGAGATGGGGAGAGAGGGAGTTAGAGGGAAGAGGTGGGGAGAGAGATTGGAGAGATGGGGATAGAGATGGGAGAGATTGCGAGTGAGAGGGGAGAGGTGGGGAGAAAGATGGGACAGATGGGGAGAGAGGGAGTGAGAGGGGAGAGATAGGGAGAGAGAGGGGGGAGAGATGGAGAGAGAGGGGAGAGATGGGGAGAGAGAGGGAGTGAATGGGGAGAGGTGGGGAGTGAGAGTGGAGAGAGGGGGGGCGGGAGTGACAGAATGAGAGGAGAGAGATGGGGTGTGAGGGAGTGAGAAGGGAGAGGTGGGGAGTGACAGACAGACAGGCAGACAGACAGACAGACAGACAGACAGAACAGACAGGGTGAGAGAGAGAGAGAGAGAAGGGGACAGGAACAGAGAAAGAGATATGGAGAGACGGACAGAAAAAGAGAGACAGAGACGGAGGGGGGGAAGGGGGAGAGATGGGGAGAGAGGGAGTGAGAGAGGAGAGATGGGGAGGGGAGAGATGGGGAGAGAGGGAGTGAGAGGGGAGAGATAGGGAGAGAGGGGAGAGATGGGGAGAGAGGCAGTGAGAGGGGAGAGATGGGGAGACAGGGGAGAGATGGGGAGAGAGGGAGAGGGGAGAGATGGGGAGAGAGAGGGGGAGAGATGGGGAGAGAGAGGGGAGAGATGGGAGAGAGAGGGGAGAGATGGGGAGAGAGAGGGGAGAGATGGGGAGAGAGGGAGTGAGAGGAGAGAGATGGGGAGAGAGGGAGTGAGAGGAGAGAGATGGGGAGAGAGAGGGGAGGTGGGGAGAGAGGGAGAGAGAGAGAGGGGAGAGATGGGGAGAGAGGGAGTGAGAGGGGAGAGATGGGGAGAGAGGGGGGAGATATGGGGAGAGAGGGAGTGAGAGGGGAGAGATGAGGAGAGAGAGGGGAGAGATGGGGAGATATGGGGAGAGAGAGGGGAGAGATGGGGAGAGAGAGGGGAGAGATGGGGAGAGAGGGAGAGAGAGAGAGAGAGAGAGAGAGAGAGGGGAGAGATGGGGAGAGAGGGAGTGAGAGGGGAGAGATGGGGAGAGAGGGGGGAGATATGGGGAGAGAGGGAGTGGGAGGGGAGAGATGAGGAGAGAGAGGGGAGAGATGGGGAGATATGGGGAGAGAGAGGGGAGAGATGGGGAGAGAGGGGAGAGAGGGAGAGAGAGGGGAGAGATGGGGAGAGAGAGAGGGGAGAGGTGGGGAGAGAGGGAGTGAATGGGGAGAGATGGGGAGTGAGAGTGGAGAGAGGGGGGGGGGAGTGAGAGAATGTGAGGGAGTGAGAAGGGAGAGGTGGGGAGTGACAGACAGACAGACAGACAGGGTGAGAGAGAGAGAGAGAGAAGGGGACAGGAACAGAGAGAAAGAGATATGGAGAGACGGACAGAAAAAGAGAGACAGAGACGGAGGGGGGCGGGGGGGGGGGGGGGGAGAGGAAGACAGGCAGGCAGGTACGAACAAAACCAGAGACCCCACTCTGGCTGATGGCCAGTAATCCCCACTTCCCTGTCAGTGGACACAGGTCAGTCACAACGGGTGGAGGCGGATAGTGTGTGTGTGTGTGTGTGTGTGTGTGTGTGTGTGTGTGTGTGTGTGTGTGTGTGCGCGCGTGTGTAATCCCGCCAAGTGATGTTTTGTGTGATTGCGAGCCGCACATAACATAATATGTAACTGCGTCTCTCTCATCTCTCTCCTCTCTCTCTCTCCCTCTGTGTGTGTGTGTGTGTGTGTGTGTGTGTGTGTGTGTGTGTGTGAGTGTAATCCCGCCAAGTGATGCTTCGTGTGATTGCGAGCCGCACATAACATATGTAATTGCGCGTTTCTCTCTCTCTCTCTCTCTCTCTCTCTCTGTGCGCGCTCGCGCGTGCGTGTGTGTGTGTGTGTTATTTTATTATTGTGATTAATGATTGTAGTAGTATTCATTTATCATTATCTCACATCTCAGTTATTTGTTTCCTACACATCTTTCACTTTATTGTATTCACTTATTTGTTTGTTTTTTTGTTTTTTTTTTCCATTTCATGTTAATTTTACACAAACGTAGCTTGGTTAGTTTGTGCGTTAGGTATCTGGTTTCGTTTTTTTATTTTATTTTATTTTATTTTTTGTATTACTTGCAGAGCGCCTATCTTCGGTCAGAGATCAAACCCGAAGCGCTTTACAAACACGGGGTCATTTGCACAACAGGTTGCCTGCCTGGGTAGAGCCCACTGACGGCTGCCATTTGGCGCTCATCATTCGTTTCCTGTGTCATTCGATTCAGTCGCGCACACACACACACTCAGAGATAAGTAACATTTTTACGTGTATGACCGATTAGTTTAGTTTTTTGTTTATTTCCCCCCCTCCATGTTGGTAGCCGTGCTTCGTTTTCGGGGGTGTGCATGCTTTGTATGTTCTTGTTTCCATAACCCACCGAACGCTGATATGAATTACAGGATCTTTAAAGCGTGTATCTGATCTTTCTGCGTGCGAATACACACGAAGGGGGTTCAGGCACTAGCAGGTCAGCACATAATGTTGACCTGGGAGATGGGAAAAATCTCCACCCTTCACCCACCAGGTGCTCGGGGATGGAACTCAGGAAAGCTGGCGAGAATCCATCGCTCTGACCATCTGGCCACTGCACCCGTCACTTCAACAGCCACCAACAGCCTGGTCCTGTGCTGAATGCCAACAGGGCTGAAATAGGCAGCAGAACTAAAGACGATTTTTAGCATGGTTATACAGAAGGAG
Organism: Babylonia areolata; assembly: GCF_041734735.1. Lineage (NCBI taxonomy): Eukaryota > Metazoa > Mollusca > Gastropoda > Neogastropoda > Buccinidae > Babylonia > Babylonia areolata. The sequence continues at coordinate 10,657,388 of NC_134901.1, forward strand.
GAGAGAGGGAGACAGACAGACAGACAGAAAGAGCGGCAGGAAGAGAGACAGAGAGAGAGAGAGAGAGAGAGAGAGAGAGAGAGAGAGAGAGAGAGAGAGTGAAAGAGAGAGACGCTTTGACGCTTTGACATTTTTTATTGTCATTACCTGTAAGGGTCTATTGACAAGGGGGTGACGGGGATTAATTCTTAAATCCCCTTAAATGCAAAGCAACATTCTGCTTAACAGCTTTTCATCAACAAACAAACAAACAAACAAAATCTCTAAATATAACTCTCTCACGATACATTAAGCAAGCGGAACACACACACACACACACACACAGCGACAGAGAGACAGAGAGAGAGAGAGAGTGTGTGTGTGTGAGAGTGAGAGAGAGAGAGAGAGAAAACTGGAGGGGGGGGGAGTATAACAGTAACGATAAGCAATGAGGGAAGTGATTTAAGCATTCATACTTTTTTTTTTACGAAAATTCAAATTGATCAAAAAACATGATTGGTACACGTATATAAGTCAAGACAGTATAATCATTATGTTCAACACATAAACATATGTACGCACACACACACTTTCATAAATCAAATACATACATAGTAAGTAAGAGAAATTTACATACGTGGTCATGGTCTCTCAGAAAGCTCAGGATGACGATGCATGATGCCATCATTGGTGGACACGCACGTGGCTTCACAGCCCGAAGTCCGACGCACACACACGGTTGCAGGTGGGGCAGGGAACACCAGCAGACACAACACTGTGTCACTGATCTCCAGCAGCTGCCTCGGATGTCCCGCAGTTGGGCACGCCCGCTACTTCTATCAACAGCAGCAATCTCAAGCTGCAAAGGATGAAGGTTTGCCCGTGTGAGGCTGGCCTTGACGTTATCGGTATACCCATTCGTTGCCCGTGTGAGGCTGGCCTTGACGTTATCGGTATACCCATTCGTTGCCCGTGTGAGGCTGGCCTTGACGTTATCGGTATAACTATTCGTTGCTCGTGTGAGGCTGGCCTTGACGTTATCGGTATACCCATTCGTTGCTCATGTGAGGCTGGCCTTGACGTTATCGGTATACCCATTCGTTGCCCATGTGAGACTGGCCTTGACGTTATCGGTATACCCATTCGTTGCTCGTGTGAGGCTGGCCTTGACGTTATCGTTATACCTATTCGTTGCTCGTGTGAAGCTGGCCTTGACGTTATTGTTATACCCATTCGTTGCTCGTGTGAGGCTGGCCTTGACGTTATCGGTATACCCATTCGTTGCCCATGTGAGACTGGCCTTGACGTTATCGGTATACCCATTCGTTGGTCGTGTGAGGCTGGCCTTGACGTTATTGTCATACCCATTCGTTGCTCGTGTGAGGCTGGCCTTGACGTTATTGTTATACCCATTCGTTGCTCGTGTGAGGCTGGCTTTGACGTTATTGTTATACCCATTCGTTGCTCGTGTGAGGCTGGCCTTGACGTTATCTGTATACCCATTCGTTGCCCCTGTGAGGCTGGCCTTGACATTATCGTCATACCCATTCGTTGCCCCTGTGAGGCTGGTCTTGACATTATCGTCATACCCATTCGTTGCCCCTGTGAGGCTGGTCTTGACATTATCGTCATACCCATTCGTTGCCCGTGTGAGGCTGGCCTTGACGTTATCGGTATACCCATTCCTTGCCTGTGTGAGGCTGGCCTTGACGTTATCGGTATACCCATTCGTTGCCCGTGTGAGGCTGGCCTTGACGTTATCGTTATACCCGTTCGTTGCTCGTGTGAGGCTGGCCTTGACGCTATCGTCATACCCATTCGTTGGCCGTGTGAGGCTGGCCTTGACGTTATTGGTATACCCATTCGTTGGGCGTCCCACGTGGCGACAGCACGCACCAGCTCTCTTTAAAAGAGTTGTCATGGTTTTCTGGACCCTTCTTTGCGGCCAGATTACTGGAGTGTCCGACACTCATGGCTGATCCTGGTTTCGGTGCTTGTTTGCAGTCCCTGTCCAGGACTTGTTGGTCAGTGATACTGTCCTGTCAGCATACCCTCCTGACTGACCACAGGGAACCTGTGTGGGATTGCTCCTGTTGTCTGATGTGCCTGTGGTACAAAGTCCACGTTGTGCAGCCGTAGAGTGCATATATAGACACATACATAGATACATCGGCAATATCCACATTTCTTGCCCTCCATTCCTCTGTGTGACTGAAGGAGTGAACGTCCACGCCTTGTTGTGAACACTGCTCATTCCGACTTGAGGGGGGCAATTGTGAATGTTGTCCCACGTTTTGTTCACCAATGAATCTCACCCCAACAGACAACAGGGGCCATATTCAAGAGACCATCGTGCCTGCGGGTAAAGATGTACCTATGGGTAATCTTCCTGAGGCAAGGCAAACTGCCCGACGATAGGCAATATCCGGTACACAATAGCCTACCTGCGGGTCTACAAACCCGAAGGCAATTCACCCTTTCTACCTGCCAAGGGTGACTGCCCACGAAGTAGAATATGACGGATCCTTATGTTGCATT
>NC_134901.1:10664904-10684904 GCF_041734735.1 Babylonia areolata
GGAAGAAGAAGAAGAAGAAGGAGGAGGAGGTGCAGGGGGAGGAGGAGGAGGAGGAAGAAGAAGAAGAAGGAGGAGGAGGTGCAGGGGGAGGAGGAGGAGGAAGAGGAAGAAGAAGAAGGAGGAGGAGGTGCAGGGGGAGGAGGTGGAGGAGGAAGAAGAAGGAGAGGAGGAGGAGGGGGAGGAGGAGGAAGGGGAAGAAGAAGGAGGAGGAAGAGGAGGTGGTGTAGGGGGAGGAGGAGGAGGAAGAAGAATAAGAAGAAAAAGAAGAAGAAGAAGCAAAAGAGGAGGAGGAGGAGGAGGAGGAGAAGAAGAAGAAGAAGAAGAAGAAGAAGATGGGTATCATTTAATAGGATGCTGATGACTCAGACTGAAGAAAACGCGACGCATCATTACCTCACCGTAAACAAAGAAGAGGATGAAGAAGAAGAAGAAGAAGAAGAAAACATAGATTGTTGTGGTATTATTCAGACGTCCATCTTACCTCGTCTGGAACTGACTGACCCTGACCATTCCGATGCTCTATCACTGGTCATTCTGATTCATTGGTTTCTGTTGGAAAGCAGTCGTCAGCGATAGCCAGTTGCCATCTGCCATCAAGGCCACGTGGTCAGTAGCCCAAAGAAGCTGTGTGGCTGTAGGTGTGGGTGTGAGGGGAGGTTGGGTTGTCGGGGCTTGGGCGGGGAAGGGGAGGTGGGGGGGGACTCCCCACCTGTCTTGGACGATCGTCTTTGAGAAAGGAGTGTGTGTGTGTGTGTGTGTGTGTGTGTGTGTGTGTGTGTGTGTTCTGTTTTGTGTTGTGTTGTGTTGTGTGTGCATTGTGTTATTTTGTATTGTATTGTATTGTATTGTATTGTATTGACGGACAGACGGATGGAGCTGACAAGCTCTTTCTCATCTTTACCCCCTCTCCCACCCCCTTACCCCCCGCCATCCCCATCAATCTCAGAAAATAATTCTCACTGCAAGTAACCTCTTTCGTTCTCTCTCTCTCTCTCTCTCTCTCTCTCTCTCTCTCTCTCTCTCTCTCTCTCTCTCTCTCTCTCTCTCTCTCCCCCCCCCCCTCTCTCTCTCCATTGCCATATTTAGACTCAGAACGCTTGGCTTGAATGCACATCCAAGGTGGTTTTACTCTGAACCATCCACACTCTCCCCTTGTCCTTCCTCTTCTTCGTTCGTGGGCTGCAACTCCCACGTTCACTCGTATGCACACGAGTGGGCTTTTACGTGTATGACCGTTTTTACCCCGCCATGTAGGCAGCCATACTCCGTTTTCGGGGGTGTGCATGCTGGGTATGTTCTTGTTTCCATAACCCACCGAACGCTGACATGGATTACAGGATCTTTAACGTGCGTATTTGATGTTCTGCTCGCATATACACACGAAGGGGGTTCAGGCACTAGCAGGTCTGCACATATGTTGACCTGGGAGATCGTAAAAATCTCCACCCTTCACCCACCAGGCGCCGTCACCGTGATTCGAACCCGGGACCCTCAGATTGACAGTCCAACGCTTTAACCATTCGGCTATTGCGCCCGTCTCCCCTTGTCCAATGTGTGGGTTTCAAAGAGAAGATGAAATGCTTTTTTTTAATTATTTTTTTTAACTCCAAATCATTTGTGATAACATTTGTGAAAAATGTGTTGTTTTCAAAACAAGCGCTGTGAGAAGTAAAGACACCATCAGTGTGTTGAAAATGAATTACGATGACAATACAGTAAGATCACTGGCAAAGTACATTGCTGAAGCCTATAATATTCGAAAGAAGAGTAATTCGTGTCAATAGCTTTATCACATTGATAGAAAAAAAAAATGCTTTTGTTTTCATGAACTTGGAAAATGGACGGTCGAGCGTTAGGTTATTTGACTTCCAATATGATTCTTTTCTGGTTTTATTTTGTTTCGTTATTTTCATCATTATTGTTCTGATTTGCACCCCATGTCACTAGAGCTGTATAGCTGATGACATTAAACCTTTCAGTGTTCAGTGTTCAGTGTTCTCTGTCTCTGTCTCCCTCTGTCTCCCCCCCCCACCCCTCGTGTGTGTGTGTGTGTGTGTGTGTGTGTGTGTGTGTGTGTGTGTGTGTGTGTGAGTGTGCGTGCGTGCGTGTGTGTGTGTGTGTGTGTGTGTGTGTGTGTGTGTGTGTAAATGTTCGCGCGCTAGTGTGAGTATGTATGTGCGCCCGTGCGAGTGTGTGTGTGTGTGTGTGTGTGTATGTGTGTGTGTGTGTGTTGTGTGTGTGTGTGTGTGTGTGTGTGTGTGTGTGTGTGTGTGTGTAATCAGTCAAAGGGATGTCTGTTGTCTGCTTTTTTTTTCCTACGTTTTTTTCCCCCATTCAGATCACGGCGTCTGTTTTAACAGCGACTGCCGCTCTTCCCGCTGCGCTGGTGTCGGTACGCAAGAAAGGGAAAGGCAAGCTGAGCTAACTGCGGTGTGTGGCCACGGCTTGTGTCTGTGTTTCTCTGTGCGTGTGTGTGTGTGTGTGTGTGTGTGTGTCTGTGGATGGGGAAACTTACTCTCACAAGTTGGATCAGTTGTGAGTGCGCTTGTTGTGGGGGCCTGGGATTGGACCATACTCTGGCAGTGGAAAAAATGCGTGATTTGTACTTCGTCTGCTTTTTCTGAGTTCAGGTGAGTTAGGTTCGAAACGGTTTTTTTGTTTGGTTTGGTTTGGTTTCGGTTTTGTTTTGGATGTGGGATTGTGGTGTGGTGCAATGTGGTGTGGCGTGGTTAGGTGTGGTGTGGTGTGGTGTGGTGTAGTGTGGTATGGTGTGCTGTAATGCTGTGTTGTGTAATGTTGTGTGGTGAGTGTTGTGCGGTGAGTGTGGGATGGTGTTGTGCGGTTTGGTGTGTGGTGTGGTGTGATGCAGTGTGGTGTCGTGCGGTGTGGTATATTTTGGTTTGTGGTACGGTGTTGTGGTGCGGTTTTGTTTGGTGCGGTGTGGTGTGGTGTGGTGTGGTTTTGTTTGGTGCGGTGTGGTGTGGTGAGGTGTGGTGTGGTGTGGTGTGGTTTTGTTTGGTGCGGTGTGGTGTGGTGTTGTGTTGTGTGGTGTGGTGTGGTTTTGTTTGGTGTGGTGTGGTTTTGTTTGGTGCGGTGTGGTGTGGTGTTGTGTTGTGTGGTGTGGTGTGGTTTTGTGTGGTGTGGTGTGGTTTTGTTTGGTGCGGTGTGGTGTGGTGTGGTGTGGTGTGGTGTGGTTTTGTTTGGTGTGGTGTGGTGTGGTTTTGATTGGTGCGGTGTGGTGTGGTGTGGTGTGGTTTTGTTTGGTGTGGTGTGGTTTTGTTTGGTGCGGTGTGGTGTGGTTTTGTTTGGTGTGGTGTGGTGTGGTGTGGTGTGGTGTGGTGCGGTGTGGTGTGGTGTGGTTTTGTTTGGTGTGGTGTGGTTTTGTTTGGTGTGGTGTGGTTTTGTTTGGTGTGGTGTGGTGTTGAGTGGTGCGGTGTGGTGTGGTGTGGCGTGGTTTTGTTTGGTGTGGTGTGGTGTGGGGTGGTGCGGTGTGGTGTGGTGTGGCGTGGTTTTGTTTTGTGTGGTGTGGTGTGGGGTGGTGCGGTGTGGTGTGGTGTGGTGTGGTGCTGTGTGGTGTGGTATGGTGTTGTGTTGTGTGGTGTGTTGTGTGGTGTGGTGTGGTTTTGTTTGGTGTGGTGTGGTGTGGGGTGGTGCGGTGTGGTGTGGTGTGGTGTTGTGTTGTGTGGTGTGGTGTGGTGTGGTGTTCTGTGTGGTATGATGTGATGTCGTGCGGTGTAGTTTATTGTAGTGTTGTGTGGTATGTTATGATGTGGTATGGTGTGGAGTGGTGTGGTGCGGTGTGGTATGTTGTGGTGTGGTATGACGTGGTGTGGTGTTGTCCAGTATGGTGTTGTGTGGTGTGGTGTGGTTTTGTGTGGTGTATGTTGTGCGTTGTGGTGCGATGTGATGTGCTATAGTTTTGTGTGATGTGTGGTATGGTGTTGTGCGGTGTGGTGTGATGTGATGTGGTACGATTTTGTGTGATGTGATGGGGTGTGGTGTTGTGCGGTGTGGTGTCGTGTGGCAAATCGAGACAAAAGCCAAGTCAATTTACCAAGAATGAAACTGGAAAAATCCTGTGTGAAAGGACGTGAACTGGATTTGATGAATGTAAAAAAAAAAAAAAATGTATAAAGGTAAAATGGTGTGTGTGTGTGTGAGTGTGTGTGTGTGTGTGTGTGTGTGTGTGTGTGTGTGTGTGTGTGTGTGTGTGGTTGGTGTGTGTGTGTGTGTGTGTAAATGTGTGTGTGTGTGTGTGTGTGTGTGTGTGTGTGTGTGTGTGTGTGTGTGTGCATTGATCAGTATATACGACATGTCCTTATGTTAATTCTAAAACCGATTTCATTTGTTGCAGTAGCTGTTCAGCTATTCAAATGAATTTGCTTCGTTGACTTATCTTTTCGATAACGTAAACAATGCATATTGTACTAATATCTACCCTCTATTGTTCTAATGTCTATCCTCTATTGTACTAATGTTTATCCTCTATTGTACTAATATCTATCCTCTATGCCCCCAAAAGGGTCAAACGATACAAAGAAAATGGCAAAGCCTAATGTCTCATGCTGAATTTAGAGAACCGAATAACATGATGATAAATTTCTTTTCCTAGGAATGTTTTTTGAAAGTGATCAGAAATGTCATGTTAAAATGAACATGTAAATAGTGATGATATAAGAACACAATTTCCCGCTTTTTTGACTGATAAAAGTTAGTCGGAAATAGTTCAGTCTGTTGGTTCAGAGAGAACACCTTCCGAAATGCAACTTTGTGAGGTGTGGAACAACAAATGTCATGAAGATATCATCTGGAAGATAGTTCGGAAAAAATAACAAAGAAAAGAAAAGAAATTGATTCAAAATGGTTTCAGATTAGATTAGTGCATAGGGTTCTGGCCACAAATATGATTTTTTTAAAATATGGGTGTAGAGATTGATGATACTTATACCTTTTGCAAGCGAGAAAAAAACAACAACAAAAAAACAAACAAACAAACAAAAAACAACACATGATCTTTTTAAGCTGTGAACGTACACATTCGTTCCGGCCACAGTTGGAAAAGACAAATCTGAATGAAAAATATATTCACTTCACAGATTTCAAAGTCAGTGGATTAATCGTACTGTTCGGTTATTCACAAAAAATTCAAGACTAATGATGTTTTTGTCATGAGTATTCAACTTGCAAGATTATTCATTTACAGATGTAAAATAGATAAATACATACCATTTCTGAATGCTTAAAAAAAAATTCAAAACACGATTTCACATTGATAAGCCTATTCCTATGATTAACTCTAACTGTAATAAGTTTATCAATAGTTGGTTGTGCTTCACATCTTTGTTTGATGATGTGCATGTTTAAATAAAGAACATTATAAAAGGCGGAAAAACCATGGCTATGGAACTTTTTGATTGACATAATATATAATTCGAGGTGTATTTTCTTCCTTCATGAAATAACAGCAAATTATCCACTCCCCCCCCCCCCCTTTTTTCCCCTTTGGTTGCTAATCATCTTTTTCACATGCGCGCGTGTGTGTTATATGTATGTATGTGCGTCTGTGCCTTCAATTGTATGTGTGGCTTTATGTATGTCTTGATTTAGCTTAAGTACGTTCGCGTTCAATTAAAAAAAATCCATCTTTGAACATTATCTCGGAATGAATATTTATCAGAGTGGAATAAAATCGCCGATGAGATGATTTCGTATGATACTTTGACAAAAGCGAAAACCCGAAGATGGAAAGAGAGAGAGAGAGAGAAAGGGAGGGAGGGGGAGGGAGGGAAAGAGAGAGGGGGAGGGAAGAAGAGAGAGAGGGAGGGGAGGGATGGACAATGACGATGACAAATGTTTTATTGAGGGTAAAATGGATAAGCTGGAAGCTTCTTTACACCATGCCCTCACACACGCATACACACACATACACACATTGTAATAAATGAAATAAGTATGAATAATAAATGACATAGAACAAACCAAATAGATAATAATAGTCACATAAATGGATGAATCAAAGACTACAATTACGGAAACATGAAAATCATACAAAACATTGCCACATGAAAATCTTCAAACACACACACGTGTGTGCACACACAGGCATCATACACATAATCTCAAACACACAAGTACACAGAGATACACACGCATACTTACACTCGCCGATTTTCCTTGCTTACACACTGTTGGAGAACAATTTATCAAAGTACGTTGGCTTACTAGGATCTCATCATATGCTTTGATTTTGCTGGTACTAATTAAGTTTGTTGCATCAGATATTTTTGATACGCTTTTTTGAAAGATGCTATAGTAGATCTATTTCTAAGATACTCGGGGATTTCATTCCACAGTTTACCACCAGAATACGTGAGAGAGGACATGAAAGGGTTAGTTCTGGGACGAGGGGTAAAAATGGAGGGAGAGAGAGAAGACAATACGCAGACAGAGACAAGAGACAGGAAATAAGACGGAGACGCATAAAAGAGAGAGAGCGGAAGAGGGAGCCAGACATTGAGAGAGAGAGAGAGAGAGATAGACAGCGAGAGAGAGACAGAGAAAGGGTGAGAGGGAGAGCCAAACAGAGCGAGAGAGAGAGAGAGAGATAGACAGCGAGAGAGAGACAGAGAAAGGGTGAGAGGGAGAACCAAACAGAGCGAGAGAGAGAGAGAGAGAGAGAGAGAGAGGGCTACATACTGAGAAATGGCAGAGGGACACACACACAACTGCCTCCCCTCCCACACACTCATATATATATCCTCCTCCTCTCCGTCCCCACCCCATCCCCCAGACCCCCCGCCCTCACCCCCACAGAGCAAGAATACATGACCTCACAGCCTTGCCGCGTGCTGAGAATGACTTAGAGGGAGAATTAGCATGAGGCAAAGAGAAAGGGGCACAGGCGGAAATGACATTGAGAGAACACTCACCCTGTCCCCGAGTATCAATACCTTCCCCCCCCCCTTTTTTTTTTTTTTTTTTTTTTTTTTTTTTTTTGTTCTTTGCTTTTTACATCTTCTGTTGTTGGTTTTTTTTCTGTCATTCTCTCTGTGAATAAAAGTCTAGGGTGGATGACTTTTCTCTTCTGCATTTTTCTCTCCTGTTATTTTCTCAATTCATCTGTTGAAAAGAGGAGTTAGATGAATAAATAGATAAATAACAAATAAATAAATAAATAAATAGATGAATAAAAACAACAACTCATCTTAACAGAACACTCAGTTTTATCTATATATTTATGTACTCATTTTGTGCTTCCTGTACATCAGGGCTCAGAGTTCCGTTTTGGTTCAGTGTTGGTTGGAAAGGCACAGCACTCCGATTTCTCTCACTCCACCCAGGTGTGAAAGGGTGTGGGTACCTGGCTTATGTTTGAACAGGTCAAGGCTGCGGATGGAGAGGACTGGGCCCCGCCTTCCAGTGCCGATCCCTAGACATAGTGGATAGGAGTTCACCGCCCCTATGGCGAAAGGCTATGAGACATTAAACGGTGTTTATTTTTATTTATTTATTTATTTTTTTTGTCAATCCTGTTAACTTGTCTCGATTGTCATGATCTCTAGTTTCATCGTCTTATTTTCAGCGATGGCCTTGTATTGTATTGTATTGTATTGTATTGTATTGTGTTATCTTGTATTGTATTGTACTATACTGTACTGTATTGTACTGTATTGTATAGAACTGTACTGTATTGAACTGTACTGTATTGTATTGTATTGTACTGTATTGCATTGTATTGAATTGTATTGTACTGTATTATATTGTATTGTACTGTATTGTATTGTACTGTACTGCATTGTATTGTATTGTACTGTGTTGTATTGTACTGAATTGTATTGTACTATACTGACTGTAATGTACTGTATTGTATTGTAAAGTTTACAGTTGGGCCAAGAGCAAAGTGACAGCTGTATAACCAATGGTCTCTCTGTTGTAATGGGAAATCTTTTACAGCTTGGTCTGTTTTTTGAAGGACTATGACTCTCAAACTAGGAGGCAAACATTGCACTGGCTCTTAGTGCTGCAGCCTTGAGGGCTAGATGGCCTTCAGGGAACAATCCCAACGCCGACTGTTCAAACCCCTTCTTTGGCTGAGAGAGTTGGGGTGATGCAACTTGGGCAAGTTACCTCCTCGGCTGTTCCGATGGTCATAGTCCAACTCGACTATCATACAAAAACAACAAAACACATGGCGCATCAACTCGTAAGGTGGTTTGGTCACAACAAAGAATGTCTGTCGACAGGCCAGCCCTGTCAGCCTACAGCACCAAGTACTCAGACTTCAAAGCTTGAGGAAGACCACACCAGCGGTGGGTTGACGGAGTCATCATTGTTATCTTATTTATTTATTTATTTATTTATTATTGTTATTAATTTTTTTAAAATTATTATTATCATTATTATTATTATTATTACTACTACCTTTTTTTCCCCTCAAGGCCTGACTAAGCGCGTTGGGTTACGCTGCTGGTCAGGCATCTGCTTGGCAGATGTGGTGTAGCGTATATGGATTTGTCCGAACGCAGTGACGCCTCCTTGAGCTACTGAAACTGAAACTGAAACTGACGGAGTTTGTGACACTCTCCGCGCCCGCTGCATGATATAACTCCAGGCCTCCCATCTTGTCCGCAGATCGCTAACTTCATCTATCTCCCCACAGCAATAAACCGACAGAAGCGGTCCTGTAAATCAATTCAAACTAAAGTGAAGTGATGTAAAGTGAACTAAATGCATGCTGCACATAGCATGTCGGATTTTTCGTCTCATTCGAAATACTAGCACCCAGACCACCATTTAAGACCTAGTACATACATACACATGTATATATATATGCGCGTGTGTGTATGTATGTATGTATGTATATATATATATATATATATATATGTGTGTGTGTGTGTGTGTGTGTGTGTGTGTGTGTGTGTGTGTGTGTGTAATTACGTATATAACATAATGTTAAGTGCATGATCACATTCGCCCTATCCCATATTTCCAGAACTGTCTTCACTCATCTCGTTGTCTCCGATCGTCACGTGACCCGCTGTTTTACATGTTCGTTTCTCTTCTTTGACTTCTTCCCTTTGTCTTCTCTTGTTTCTTTGTTTGGTCTGCTTCTCTCACTTGTTCTTTGTCTTCTGTTGGTTCTTTGTTTGGTCTGCTTCTGTCACTTGTCCTTCGTCTTCTGTTGGTTCTTTGTTTGGTCTGCTTCTGTCTGTCACTTGTTCTTCGTCTTCTGTTGGTTCTTTGTTTGGTCTGCTTCTGTCTGTCACTTGTCCTTCGTCTTCTGTTGGTTCTTTGTTTGGTCTGCTTCTGTCTGTCACTTGTCCTTCGTCTTCTGTTGGTTCTTTGTTTGGTCTGCTTCTGTCTGTCACTTGCTCTTTGTCTTCTGTTGGTTCTTTGTTTGGTCTGCTTCTCTCACTTGTTCTTTGTCTTCTTTTTCTTTTTTTGTTCTTCGTTTCCTTATGGCTCTGCCGACTGTTCTTATTTTGTGTTCGTATGCTTCTCGGTGTGCCTATTTGTTTATATGGCTTTATTGTTCATATGTTTCTTCTTCTTCCTCTTGTTCTTGTTTTTTGTTCTTGTTCTTGTCCTTATTTTTGTCCTTATTCCTGTTCTTGTTCTTGTCCTTGTTTTGTCCTTGTTCCTGTTTTTTCCTTGTTCTTGTCCTTCTTGTCTGCTTCTGTCACCTGTTCTTCGTCTTCTGCTGTTCTTTGTTTGGTCTGCTTCTGTCACTTGTTCTTTGTCTTCTCTTGGTTCTTTGTTTGGTCTGCTTCTGTCACTTGTTCTTCGTCTTCTGTTGGTTCTTTGTTTGGTCTGCTTCTGTCACTTGTTCTTCGTCTTCTGTTGGTTCTTTGTTTGGTCTGCTTCTGTTACTTGTTCTTCGTCTTCTGTTGGTTCTTTGTTTGGTCTGCTTCTGTCACCTGTTCTTCGTCTTCTGCTGTTCTTTGTTTGGTCTGCTTCTGTCACCTGTTCTTCGTCTTCTGCTGTTCTTTGTTTGGTCTGCTTCTGTCACTTGTTATTTGTCTTCTGCTGGTTCTTTGTTTGGTCTGCTTCTGTCACCTGTTCTTCATCTTCTGCTGTTCTTTGTTTGGTCTGCTTCTGTCACTTGTTCTTCGTATTCTGCTGGTTCTTTGTTTGGTCTGCTTCTATTACTTGTTCTTCGTCTTCTGTTGGTTCTTTGTTTGGTCTGCTTCTGTCACCTGTTCTTCATCTTCTGCTGTTCTTTATTTGGTCTGCTTCTGTCACCTGTTCTTCATCTTCTGCTGTTCTTTGTTTGGTCTGCTTCTGTCACTTGTTCTTTGTCTTTTCTTGGTTCTTTGTTTGGTCTGCTTCTGTTACTTGTTCTTCGTCTTCTGTTGGTTCTTTGTTTGGTCTGCTTCTCTCACTTGTTCTTTGTCTTCTTTTTCTTTTTTTGTTCTTCGTTTCCTTATGGCTCTGCCGACTGTTCTTATTTTGTGTTCGTATGCTTCTCGGTGTGCCTATTGTTTTCTTCTTTTTGTTTATATGGCTTTATTGTTCATATGTTTCTTCTTCTTCCTCTTGTTCTTGTTTTTTGTTCTTGTTCTTGTTCTTGTCCTTGTCCCTGCCCTTGTTCTTGTCCTTGTCCTTATTTTTTGTTCTTGTTCCTGTTCTTGTTCTTGTCCTTATTGTGTCCTTGTTCCTGTTTTTGTCCTTGTCCTTGGTCCTTGTCCTTCTTGTCCTTGTCCTTGTTCTTGTCCTTGTTCTTGTCCTTGTTCTTATCCTTATTTGTGTCCTTGTTCCTGTTTTTGTCCTCGTTCTTATTCTTGTCCTTGTTCTTGTCCTTGTCCTTGTCCTTGTTCTCATTTTCCTTTTTGCTCTCATCCTTCTTCTTCCTTTTAATCTTCTTCTTCTTCTTCTTCTTCTTCTTCTTCTTCTTCCTCTGCAGTCGAGGACATTAACTGCCACATCCATTTCTTTGTACGGATGGACATTTTACGCCAAAGGCCGGTTTTCGTCCCCGCCATCTGAGCAGCCATGCTGTTTTCATGAAGGGGTGATCGCATTCTGGGAGTGTTTATGCTTCCATAACTCACCCAGCGCTGGCACAGATTACGAGATCTTCCAAGCGTGCATGTGTGATCTTATGCATGTCTGTGTGTGATCTTATCCATGCCTATGTGTGATCTTATGCATGTCTATGTGTGATCTTATGCATGCCTATGTGTGATATGTGTGATCTTATCCATGCCTTTGTGTGATCTTATCCATACCTATGTGTGATCTTATGCATGCCTATGTGTGATCTTATCCATGCCTATGTGTGATCTTATGCATGCCTATGTGTGATCTTATGCATGCCTATGTGTGATCTTATGCATGCCTATGTGTGATCTTATCCATGCCTATGTGTGATCTTATCCATACCTATGTGTGATCTTATGCATGCCTATGTGTGATCTTATCCATGCCTATGCGTGATCTTATGCATGTCTATGTGTGATCTTATCCATGCCTATGTGTGATCTTATGCATGCCTATGTGTGATCTTATGCATGCCTATGTGTGATATGTGTGATCTTATCCATGCCTATGTGTAATCTTATCCATGCCTATGTGTGATCTTATGCATACCTATGTGTGATCTTATCCATGCCTATGTGTGATCTTATGCATGCCTATGTGTGAATTTATGCATGCCTATGTGTGATCTTATCCATGCCTATGTGTGATCTTATGCATGCCTATGTGTGAATTTATGCATGCCTATGTGTGATCTTATCCATGCCTATGCCCACGAAAGGGGATTCCTCCCCTGGGTATTTATGTGCCCCGCCCCCCCTTCGGCCCCCCGTCCGCCCCTCCCCCCCCCCTCCCCTCGAGTCTTGGTCCGGTGAACGTTGCCTTGTTCGAGGGGGGTGAGCCCTGTTGAAATCTGTGTTTGCTGGCATGCCGTTTTAAAGCTCGTTTTTCACCAACAGGGCAGTGTGGCAGAAAAAGGCTGACGCTTATATTGGTCGAAGAATACACATGATTCTTCTTCTTCTTCTTCAGATGGATATATACATGCATGAAGAGACAGAACAGCACGCATGACTGACACGGAAAAACAGTCAGACAGACACATTTGCACATGTACACACAATAAATGCATTCGCGCACACACACGCAAAAAAACACACACGTGTTCACAATGACACACACGCAAAAACATTATTCTGTTTCGATTTTAACACATAACTATCTTTCATTTTGTTGAAATTTCCTTTCATATGTATACATAAAACAAATCACAGTCGGGGGTGGGGGGGGATCCCAAATATCCCAAATATCCCAAATCAGCGAATGAAGGATGATGAATAAAGGCCAGGAAGAAAATAACAACATGTACAGGCGTGAAAAACGAAATGGTGGCACTTGACGGATTATCCCATTCATCTATCTATCTATCTATCTATCTATCTATCTATCTATCTATCTAATCTATCTATCTATCTATCTATCTATCTATCTATCTATCTATCTATCTATCTATCTATCACACACAATTATTACGATGGGGTGACAGACGAGGTATGTACCAGAGCGGCACGAAGAATCGTTTTCTTACCTTCTTCACAAGATTGTTGTTTTTTTCACGAATTTGTAGATGCATGCTTAAAAAAAAACAAAAAACAAAAAAAAAACAAAACAAAAAAAAACCACACACAAAAAAACAAAACAAAAACAAAAAAACCCGAATCATTTCATAATCATTTCTATTTCCTAAAGTTAAAAAAGTAATTGTATTTCATTTCATTTCGTTTCATCATGCAGATTACAATTATGCTCCTTTTTACATGTATGTATTTTAAGTGAAAATTGCTGTCATCTCAGCCGTTTAATCATGTGTGTGTGTCTGTGCGTGTGTGTTAGTGTGAGTGTTGGAGTGTAACAGTTGTAGTGTTGATGGTATGTTACTTTGTGAGTTTTATGCATTGTGTTTTTATGATATTAATCATTCTGTTTTATGTTTCTGCTACTTTTTATTTGCCTTCTTGTTTCACTTTAGGTACTGGATTGTAAAGCGCTTAGAGTTTGCTTATGCTTGTTTTATAGCGCTATATAAAAATAAAATATTATTATTATTATTATTATTATTATTATTATTATTATTATTATCATTATTATTATTGTAGTGTTTCATTACACACAGACACACACACACACACACACACACACATGCACACGCATTTTCATTCCGCGTTCAAGTCATTTACTGTTCTTCTCTTTGTTTCTGTTTTTCTTATTTTTCTTATTTTTATTTTTTTGTATTTCATTGTCGTTTTCCATTTATTGTCAATCAAGCATGCCAAGTCCTTGAAAATGGAAAATCACATGATTTGCATTGCAATCAGAATCGAACGCACACACATATTCACAACTTTTTTTTTCTTGGTCTCTTTTTGCGAATGAATATCTCTTTCTCTCTCTCTCTCCCTGTGTGTGTGTGTGTGTGTGTGTGTGTGTGTGTGTGTGTGTGTGTGTGTGTCGCTCACTGACTTTCTGTGCTTTTCTCAATAGTAGTGATAACACAGAGAGTCAGAGAGAGAGAGAGAGAGAGAGAGAGAGAGAGAGAAGATGATGAAGAAGAAGAAAAAACAGAAAAGACAGAAGAAATAAAAGTATTATTAAATTCTTATCTTCCAGTAGTACGGGCAGTCTTTTTTTTCTCGGGTTTGCCATTGCCGGTTTATGACAGATCTTTGATGTATTTGCTCCCCCACACCCCCTCCTCTGCCTCCACTCCCTCTCACTTTCCTCTCTCTTCTCTATCAGTCTCCCCACTTCCTCTTCCCTCTCCCTTCTCTATCAGTCTCTCCACTTCCTCTCACTTCCCTCTCCCTTCTACATCTGTCTCCCCGCTTCCTCTTCCCTCTTTCTTCTCTATCAGTCTCTCCACTTCCTCTTCCCTCTCTCTTCTCTATCAGTCTCTCCACTTCCTCTCACTTCCCTCTCTCTTCTCTATCAGTCTCTCCACTTCCTCTTCCCTCTCTCTTCTCTATCAGTCTCTCCACTTCCTCTCACTTCCCTCTCCCTTCTCTATCAGTCTCTCCACTTCCTCTCACTTCCCTCTCCCTTCTCTATCAGTCTCTCCGCTTCCTCTTCCCTCTCTCTTCTCTATGAGTCTCTCCACTTCCTATTCCCTCTCTCTTCTCTATCAGTCTCTCCACTTCCTCTCACTTCCCTCTCTCTTCTCTATCAGTCTCTCCACTTCCTCTTCCCTCTCTCTTCTCTATCAGTCTCTCCACTTCCTCTCACTTCCCTCTCTCTTCTCTATCAGTCTCTCCACTTCCTCTTCCCTCTCTCTTCTCTATCAGTCTCTCCACTTCCTCTCACTCCCCTCTCTCTTCTCTATCTGTCTCTCCACTTCCTCTTCCCTCTCTCTTCTCTATCAGTCTCTCCACTTCCTCTTCCCTCTCTCTTCTCCATCAGTCTCTCCACTTCCTCTCACTTCCCTCTCTCTTCTCTATCAGTCTCTCCACTTCCTCTCACTTCCCTCTCTCTTCTCTATCAGTCTTTCCACTTCCTCTTCCCTCTCTCTTCTCTGTCTCTCCACTTCCTCTTCCCTCTCTCTTCTCTATCAGTCTCTCCACTTCCTCTTCCCTCTCTCTTCTCTATCAGTCTCTCCACTTCCTCTTCCCTCTCTCTTCTCTATCAGTCTCTCCACTTCCTCTCACTTCCCTCTCTCTTCTCTATCAGTCTCTCCACTTCCTCTCACTTCCCTCTCCCTTCTCTATCAGTCTCTCCACGTCCTCTTCCCTCTCTCTTCTCTATCAGTCTCTCCACTTCCTCTCACTTCCCTCTCTTTTCTCTACCAATGTCTCCACTTTCTCTTCCCTCTCTCTTCTCTATCAGTCTCTCCACTCCCTCTCACTTCCCTCTCTCTTCTCTGTCAGTCTCTCCACTTCCTCTTCCCTCTCTCTTCTCCATCAGTCTCTCCACTTCCTCTCACTTCCCTCTCTCCTCTATTAGTCTCTCCACTTCCTCTTCCCTCTCTCTTCTCTATCTGTCTCTCCACTTCCTCTCACTTCCCTCTCTCTTCTCTATCAGTCTCTCCACTTCCTCTTCCCTCTCTCTTCTCCATCAGTCTCTCCACTTCCTCTTCCCTCTCTCTTCTCTATCAGTCTCTCCACTTCCTCTTCCCTCTCTCTTCTCTATCAGTCTCTCCACTTCCTCTTCCCTCTCTCTTCTCTATCAGTCTCTCCACTTCCTCTTCCCTCTCCCTTCTCTATCAGTCTCTCCACTTCCTCTTCCTCTCTCTTCTCTATCAGTCTCTCCACTTCCTCTCACTTCCCTCTCTTTCTCTATCAGTCTCTCCACTTCCTCTCACTTCCCTCTCTCTTCTCTATCGGTCTCTCCACTTCCTCTTCCCTCTCTCTTCTCTATCAGTCTCTCCTCTTCCTCACTTCCCTCTCTCTTCTCTATCAGTATCTCCACTTCCTCTCACTTCCCTCTCTCTTCTCTATCAGTCTCTCCACTTCCTCTCACTTCCCTCTCTCTTCTCTATCAGTCTCTCCCTCTTCCCTCTCTCTTCTCTATCAGTCTCTCCCTCTTCCCTCTCTCTTCTCTATCAGTCTCTCCACTCCCTCTCACTTTCCTCTCTCTTCTCTATCAGTCTCTCCTCTTCCTCTCACTTCCCTCTCTCTTCTCTATCAGTCTCTTCCTCTTCCCTCTCTCTTCTCTATCAGTCTCTCCCTCTTCCCTCTCTCTTCTCCATCAGTCTCTCCACTTCCTGTCACTTCCCTCTCTCTTCTCTATCAGTCTCTCCACTTCCTCTCACTTCCCTCTCTCTTCTCTATCAGTCTCTCCACTTCCTCTCACTTCCCTCTCTCTTCTCCATCAGTCTCTCCACTTCCTCTTCCCTCTCTCTTCTCCATCAGTCTCTCCACTTCCTGTCACTTCCCTCTCTCTTCTCTATCAGTCTCTCCACTTCCTCTCACTTCCCTCTCTCTTCTCCATCAGTCTCTCCATTTCCTCTTCCCTCTCTCTTCTCTGTCTCCCCACTTCCTCTTCCCTCTCTCTTCTCTATCAGTCTCTCCACTCCCTCTCACTTCCCTCTCTCTTCTCTATCAGTCTCTCCACTTCCTATCACTTCCCTCTCTCTTCTCCATCAGTCTCTCCACTACCTCTTCCCTATCTCTTCTCTATCAGTCTCTTCACTTCCTCTCACTTCCCTCTCTCTTCTCTATCAGTCTCTCCACTTCCTCTTCCCTCTCTCTTCTCTATCAGTCTCTCCACTTCCTCTTCCCTCTCTCTTCTCTATCAGTCTCTCCACTTCCTCTCACTTCCCTCTCTCTTCTCCATCAGTCTCTCCACTTCCTCTCACTTCCCTCTCTCTTCTCTATCAGTCTCTCCACTTCCTCTTCCCTCTCTCTTCTCTATCAGTCTCTCCACTTCCTCTCACTTCCCTCTCTCTTCTCCATCAGTCTCTCCACTTCCTCTTCCCTCTCTCTCTTCTCTATCAGTCTCTCCACTTCCTCTTCCCTCTCTCTTCTCCATCAGTCTCTCCACTTCCTCTTCCCTCTCTCTTCTCTATCAGTCTCTCCACTTCCTCTTCCCTCTCTCTTCTCTATCAGTCTCTCCACTTCCTCTCACTTCCCTCTCTCTTCTCCATCAGTCTCTCCACTTCCTCTTCCCTCTCTCTCTTCTCTATCAGTCTCTCCACTTCCTCTTCCCTCTCTCTTCTCTATCAGTCTCTCCACTTCCTCTCACTTCCCTCTCTCTTCTCTATCAGTCTCTCCACTTCCTCTCACTTCGCTCTCTCTTCTCTATCAGTCAATCTACCTATCTATATAGCTAGCCAGCTTGCTGACGTGCCACAAAAAGCGAATGATGGTCATCTTGTCTTTTCCTGGGCAATCCTCTAAGCCAAATCAATCTTTCGCAGGTGACACACAGCTTGAAAGAACATGGCACTCTACAGAAATAGGTCAAACCATACCGACTTTACAGTCATGCAATACGGATGTCAGATCATGGATGACAGATCACAAGCTCAAACTAAATGATAATAAGACAGAGGCAAATCTTATTCACTCAAAGCGCTCGTTTTCTGACTTGCCTAAGCCTTCATATATATTCTGGTAGAGACATCAGACATACCTTTCTCTGCATCTGCGCGCAATTTAGGTTACATGCTTTCTGATGACATGACACTTGACACATACCTCAACCACATTTGTAGGTCAGCATATGCAGCAATCCAACAAATTAGTTCCATTCGGCAATATCTAACCACTGAAACCACAAAGACTTTGGTCTGTATTTTGTTCTATCTAGATTACATTATGGAAATGATCTTCTTGCTGGCTGCCCCAAACACTGTGTTGACAAACTTCAAAAAGTTCAAAACTTTGCAGCACGACTCAAAGCTAAGAAACGTCAACACATCACTCTCCTACTCGCTTCTCTTCACTGGCTCCCTATTCAAGAACGAATACAATACAAACTCTCATTCCTTTGTCACAATTTCTTCACTGATTCTTGTCCTGTCTATCTGTCAGATCTACTTTCAGTCTACTCACCATCCAGACAAGTCCGTCCTTCAAATGACAAGCACACTTTCCATTCCAAAGACACGCACGGTGAACGTTCCTTTTCTTTTGTTGCACCAAAACAATGGAATTCACTACCCTCACACCTCCGTTACACCCCAACAACCGCATTCAAGAGAGCACTCAAAACATATCTTTTCAAACTGTACTTTTCTCACCGAATTTTTTCCATCTGCATATGCTTGCTGTGATTTTTGTTGCTGGATGTGCTCTTTGTGTTGATCTGTATGGATCTGTGATGATATTGGTGTGTTTTTGGTGATACCTGGTTCCCTGGTGTTTATTTCTGACAATGGGGAATGTGACGTGATTTGTTTTGCTGTGATTTGCACCTGTGTGATTTGAGACTCTAATGGCGCCTGTCTAAATTTACATTTATAATAATAATATAATAATACTGTACATTTATATAGCGCCCTTTCTCACTTAGAGCTCAGGGCGCTTTACATGAAAGAGAAATATTACAAGTAACATAAAACATTCATGGCCACTCTTTCTCAAAAAACCCTCCCCCCACTCACACTCTCCCTTTCCCACTCTACATACATCCAAAGTGAGCTGACATTGGTGGTGTTGGAGAAAGGGAAGCTGAGAGTACTTATAGATAGGTTTTAAAAAGATGAGTCTTTAGTGATGAGCGAAAAGCAGAAATAGAATCAGATGCAGAGATATGATAAGGAAGGTTGTTCCAGAAGTGAGGAGCAGCAAAGAAGAAAGAACGTTCACCATTGGTTCTTGCATTGGCGCGAGGAAGTTTCAAAAGGTAACCGCCAGAGGAAGAGCGGAGGTTTATTGTGGGAGTATAAACACTGATAAGGTCAGAAACATAAGTAGGTCCTGCGGAGTGGAAAGCAGAATAGCAGAGACACGCAACTTTGTATTTAATTCTCGCTTCAATGGGGAGCCAATGTAGAGTGCAGAGGTGAGGACTCCAAGGTTTCTTGCTGATTTAGAAAACTGAACTGTGGCATCACCAACCACAATAGAGGCAGGAAAAGAAGTAGATGTGGACATTCTTGCAGAGGAAATAATCATAGCTTCAGTTTTGTCATCATTCAACTTCAGTTTGTTGAATGTCATCCAGGATTTAACATCGAGAATACAATCCTGCATTGACAGAATCAGACTGTGTACTTGATTTTGTTCTGCAGACTTTTGTAGCTTTTTGTGTCATTTAGTCCTACATATGTATATTCTAGCTATTGTCATGTGAAACTGTGTAGACTTTGTACATAGTTTACGACACATAGTCTTAAATTTTCATATTTCATTGTAAAGTACGATGAGCCCCATCTGAGATGGGGGTAGTGCGCTATATAAGCCTACAGTTTATTATTATTATAACCCAGCCGCGATTGCTGTATTATCAAGAACCTGTCGAAGTCGTGATCTCTTGAATATAGAGAGCGAGAGAGAGGGAAAGAGAGGGAGAGACTGAGTGTGTTACACACACACACACACACACACACACACACACACACACACACATATATATATATATATATATAGCGAGACAGACAGACAGACAGACAGACAGAGAAGGGAATGATGAAGGAAGGGAGGAGAAAAGAAAGACAGACAGAGTGAGAGGGAGAGAGAGCTGGAGGATGAAGATGAACAGTAAGAGCAGTAAAGACAGGTAGCGGACAAAGAGAGAGAGAACTGGTTTTTAATGCACATCGGTTTTAGGCTACAATACACAAAAAGGGGAGAGACAGAGAGAGACAGAGAGAGAGAGAGAGGAGAGAGAGAGAGAGAGGAGGGAGTGTGCTCAGAACTGGTTTTTAATGCACATCAGCTTTAGGCTACAATACACAAAAGGGGAGAGACAGAGAGAGAGAGAGAGGGGGGGGGGGGGGGGGGGGGAGGTGGCGGGTGGGAGAGGGGGAACGGGAGGGGGGGGGTGGTGGTAGTGCTCAGAACTGGTTTTTAATGCACATCGGTTTTAGGCTACAATACACAAAAGGGGAAACAAATACACACACACACACACACACACACACACACACACACGCACGCACACACACACACACACACACACACACACAACCCCGGGAATGGAGTGAACCAAGGGTTAGCATCAAAGCACTTCTGATATTATGCATTATGATGGGAAATACCAGCCACAACTGCACGTAGAAGAAATCCTGTCTGTCTGTCTGTCTGTCTGTCTGTCTCTCTGTCTCTCTCTCTCTCTTTCTCTTTAAGCACCAGCGAAAGACAATGACAGCCATTTTCTCCTTTTGCGCACATGTTTGACATGTCAATAACGCGAACCTTTCATTTGCATTTCTAAGGGTCTGATGACAGCCTGGCTTCCTGGGAAGGGGAAGGAAGGGGAAGGTGGGAAATAGAGGAGAGGGGGGAAGGTGGGAAGGAGAGAGAGAGAGAGAGAGACAGAGAGAGAGACAGAGACAGACAGAGAGGTGGACGTGCTTGCATACGTTT
>NC_134901.1:10699904-10707404 GCF_041734735.1 Babylonia areolata
CTACACCATACCACACCACACCATACCACACCACACCACACCATACCACTCCACACCACACTACACCATACCACACCACACCACACCATACCACACCACACCACACCACACCACACCACACTACACCATACCACACCACACCACACAACACCATACCACACCACACCACACCATGCCACTCCACACCACACCACATCACACTACACCACACCATACCACACCACACTACCATACCACACCACACCACACCACACCACACCATACCACTCCACACCACACCACATCACACTACACCACACCATACACACTACACCATACCACACCACACCATACCACACCACACCACACCACACCACACCACACCACACCACACCACAAACATCAGAATCCTTTTTTGAAGTGATGGACTTTATCAACATTGGTAACATTGTGATTATTTATTCAAAGCCTTCTTATGATGTGTGTGTGTTCTTTAGAAGTGTGCAGAAAAATACAATTTACACTCATTGTAAAATAGACAGTACACAGTAATACACATGCAGAACAAACACATCAAATAAACGAACAAACAAATCAAACATTCTCTTGCAGAACAAACAAACAAACAAACCACAAGTGGCACCGAATAGCGGTGACACAATTATTACCCTGGGGGATACAGGCCGACATCCAAATGGATGTTCACATCAGCATGGTCATCATTTTCACAGGGAAAAAAATATATCAGAAGAATGTATGACTGTTCTTGCCCCTTGATGTGCGTGCGTGTGTGTACGTGCGTGCGTGCTCTGTGTGTGTATGCTCTGTGTGTGTGTGTGTGTGTGTGTGTGTGTGTGTGTGTGTGTGTTCTATTTGTGGCATGCACGTAGCCAGCACAGCATTCTGTCCGTCCCTTGGATCTCAAACGTCTGGTCAGTGGGCGTGTGTGTGTATGTGTGCGTGCGTGCGTGCGTGCGTGCGTGTGTGTGTGTGTGTGTGTGTGTGTGTGCGTGCGTGCGTGTGTGTGTGTGTGTGGCCAGATCTGACCACAGCATTCTGTCCGTCTCTTGGATCTCAAACGTCTGGTCAGTGGGCGCGCGCGTGTGTGTGTGTGTGTGTGTGTGTGTGTGTGTGTGCGTGCATGCGTGCGTGCGTGCGTGCGTGTGTATGTGTATGTGTGTGTGTGTGTGTGTGTGTGTGTGTGTGTGTGTGTGTGGCCAGATCTGACCACAGCATTCTGTCCGTCTCTTGGATCTCAAACGTGAGGTCAGTGTGACCTGCTGCTGGTTGTGTAACTCAATCCACACGTTATTTTCTCGTTAGTCGACGCCTTTCTGCAATGCTTCCCCCCCTCACCCCCACGTCTCTCTCTCTCCGTCTCTCTCTTTTCTGTCACTCCTCCTTCCCTCTACCTCTCTCTCTCTCTCTGACCAGTGACCAGTCTGAGTTATACTGGCTGTTCTGTTGCTTTTATAGTGTTCCATGCACGTTGACATGCATTTAGGGTGCATGAAATGACGAGATGTAGGACTTGGCGTGTGCTTTACGATGGTAATGATGATGATGGTGATCATTCTTCGTTGTAGTAGCAGTAGATGTAGCAGTGCTAACAAAATTATTATTTTTGTGTCGTTATCGTTAATGTTGTTATCGTTATTGTGTGTCACAAGGACAGATTGGAAGACTGGGCGATGCCTAAAATCTTTATCCTTGAGTAATAAAGTTTTTGAATCTTGAATCTTGAATCTCTCTCTCTCTGTATGTCTCTCTAGTCGATGCCGCTATGCATTGCGGGAAAATTGATCTGTTAACTTCGAAAAAGAAAAAGCAAAAAAGAAAAGCATGGGGTGTCCCAACAATCACCTAAAGATCTAATCAACTGCAATGAACAGACGCCCAAATCATTTACACTCGGCTGTTAAATTTATTTCACTACTGGTTAAAATGGATGCTCGCAGACTACCTTTCAAAACATATAAAACAAGAGAGGCAAGGCCTTCAAGACTCACTTGTGATAAATTAAGTCCCCTAGCATTAATTACAGAGTAATTTCCCTTTTTTTACTATCTGCACCAAAACGTTTCCAAAATAAATAAAAATTCCATGCTTGGCAAAAGAAGTTCCTGTGTGAACAAAAAATGATGTCAGAATATCAGATCAAAGTGCCAAGTTTAGAGAATACAAAAAATATAAATAAATATAACAGTAAATGCAGTTTACATATAATTAGGCTTCTTTTTTATTTTTTTGTGTGCCCATCCCAGAGGTGCAATATTGTTTTAAACAAGATGACTGGAAAGAACTGAATTTTTCCTATTTTTATGCCAAATATGGTGTCAACTGACAAAGCATTTGCAGAGAAAATGTCAATGTTAAAGTTTACCACGGACACACAGACACACAGACACACACACACACACACACACACACAGACAACCGAGCACCGGGTTTACACAAGTGAGTCAATGATGATAGGTATCGAAAACAGAGGTAGGAAAAATTAGGTGTCGAATGTAAGGATGAAGCTATGTGAAAGGAGATGTGGGTTTTGTGTGGCTCAGTCAAGGTGGTGGGGACATCAACACTTCTATTCCAGCAGTTTGTGAACTAATGGCATGCGGCGAGACTGGAAATCACATATCCTAAATAGTGACCAGTCTGAGTTATACTGGCTGTTCTGTAGCTTTTTGACTCACTTGTGTAAACAAAGTGAGTCTATGTTTTAACCCGGTGTTCGGTTCTCTCTCTCTCTCTCTCTCTCTCTCTCTCTCTCTCTCTCTGTGTCTGTGTGTCCGTGGTAAACTATAACATTGACATTTTCTCTGCAAATACTTTGTCAGTTGACACCAAATTTGGCATAAAATTAAGAAAAATGCAGTTCTTTCCAGTCATCTTGTTTAAAACAATATTGCACCTCTGGGATGGACACAAAAAAAAATTAAAAAGAAACCTAATTATATGCAAACTGCATTTACTGTTATATTTATATTTTTTGCATTCTCTAAACTTGGCACTTTGATCTGATATTCTGACACAACAACAAGAGGAGTGATTATTATCATTTTTGGTTCAAACAGGAACTTCTTTTGCTAAGCATGGAATTTTTATTTATTTTGCAAACGTTTTGGTGCAGATAGTAAAGAAGGGAAATTGCTCTGTAATTAATGCTAGGGGACTTAATTTATCACAAGTGAATCTTGAAGGCCTTGCCTCTCTTGTTTTTTGTGTGTTCCATGCATGTTGACATGCATTTAGGGTACATGAGATGACAAGATGAGGACTTGGCGTGTCTGTACTGTTCGTTCATCAGTATCGATATATACAGTCTTTCAGATAAACCACTTGTCCATTGTGCAGAGACTAGAAGGAAGAAGAAATATATTTTGTGGTGGTTTGTTCAGAACTGAGAGATATTAGAGACCAGTTTATTCCAGAAAGAACATTTCAAACAACATTGTGTTTTTAAATATGTCCTGTAAATTCATCTGTAAATGACAATCTTGTTAAACAGCTCTTTATCTGCTTTCAAAAGTTTGCAGCGCCTTCGCATTGCGTGTGAGTTAGTTCACGACTTTGTTTTCTTCATTTTTGCATCCTCTCTCTCTGACTGTCTGTTTGTCTGTCTCTGTCTCTGTCTATGTCTCTCTGTCTCTGTCTGTCTGTCTGTCTGTCTGTCTCTCTCCTTTTTTTCCTCAGACTGTCTCTCTGTTCTCTGTGACCATTGGGAAGCCGATGACCTGACATCCATGTTTCTCTCATTGGTGACAACGCCAACACTGGCCTCCCCGGTCTACGTTAAAGAAAAATTTAACTCACTCAGTACGGCCAGTCCTCTCTTCTCCTCTACACAGACCCCTCGGATGTCCAGTGGGTGTCTGAATGACCCAACCTTTAGCCTGCGTCGTCAGAATTGTGGTATTCTTTGTCAACATTCACCTCTTCAGTATAAGAGCTTTCCGCTTGCAATATTTTGATGATGGTAATTGGGGTGAAACGCTGTTAACGTCGTCTCTTTCGCCGTTCGTATGGAGAGAGTTAAAAGGTCCCAGAGCCTGTGACAGCTGACAACGTGTTGGCTGACACCCCAAAGACCAAGTTGTCCACGGCTTTATATCAACTGTGTCTTGGGCCCTGCAAAGGAAGGCGGGGCCCAGTCCTCTCCTTCCGCCGTTCGAACCTTCCGCAACTGACGTCAGGTGGCCTTTCACACCTGGATGGAATGAGGAAAGTCGGAGCAAAGTGCCATTTGTCCAGGACAAAAGACTGTACCGAAACGGAGGCTTCGAACCCTGATTACTGTTAAACACTGGGTCATGATTCTTCTCCTTCTTCTGGTCCTCCTCCTCTTCCTCCTCCTCTTCCTCTTTCATCATCGCCACCATCATCGTCAGTTTTTCCTTGTTGTTGTTGTTATTGTTGCTCTCCTCCTCCTCCTCCTCCTCACCCTTCCTCTTCTGCTGGATGGGTTCCAGTAGTATCAGCACGGGCAGTCGTTCCCTGAAGAGTATCACAACTTTACCTCTCTCTGGCTATCGATGGTGGTCACACGTGCCACTGGTGCATTTCATGCGCGCAAAAACTTGAAGGTTGTTGGCAACTTTTTTTTTAGGGGTGTGTCGGTGGGAGGGCGGCAGGGGGTGGGGTGGGTGGGAAGGTGGGTTTGAAGACAGTCTCTTGCAGATTTAACTCTCTCCATACGAACGGCGAAAGAGACGACGTTAACAGCGTTTCACCCCAATTACCATCATCAAAATAGTGCAAGCGGAAGGCTCTTACACTGAAGAGGTGAATGTTGACGAAGAATACCACAATTCTGACGACGGAAGCTAAAGGTTGGGTCATTCAGACACCCACTGGACATCCGAGGGGTCTGTGTAGAGGAGAAGAGAGGACTGGCCGTACTGAGTGAGTTAATAGTTCTTTCAAGCCATCTATAGATGTAATCCTGATCTTTGATTTAAAAAACAACAACAAAACAAAACAGAAAAACGCTGTAGGTTCCAAAAATGGTGAGTTATAACGGCTATGTGAAAGACACGCGCTTCCAGCGTTGCTGTTTGTTTTTTTAATACTATTCTATTTTATTGGTTGTCGTTTCTGTTTTTTGCCCCCCACCCCCTCTATGGACCTTGGTCTTGTAAGTTTGTGGTAATGAAGACGTCTTAAAAGATGCATTACTACGGTATTCGTTCGACACGACAAGTGGTCACTTGATTACTTATACAGTGATCGTAGGTATTACATTGAAAGCCCTCTTGGCCGAGAGAGTGGGGATGCAGCTTGGGCAAGACGCTCTACACGATCATCAACATCTAGATCGGATAGTCCGGGACACCAGCTGCCTCCTCTGCTGTTCTGATGGAATTTTTTGTTTAATGTCCCGTCACACATATCGGTGATTGAAGACATTTTGTTATAAAGTATTTATGAATACATCTGAGTATTATCGGTTAGAAGGGGTGGGAGATGTGGATGAATGGAGGGTTGGGGGAAACTGGGCAAATGAGGGTAAAAATGTGGGTGTAATTTGGAAGAAAAACAAAACAAACAAAAAACCCCTCTAAATACAGTTACAGGAAATTACTTAAAGGACTTCGTAAAAGAGAAATCGTTAACTCTCTCCATACGAACGGCGAAAGAGACGACGTTAACAGCGTTTCATTCCAATTACCATCATCAAAATATTACAAGCGGAAGGCTCTTATACTGAAGAGGTGAATGTTGACAAAGAATATCACAATTCTGACGACGGAAGCTAAAGTTTGGGTCATTCAGAAACCCACTGGACATCCGAGGGGTCTGTGCAGAGGAGAAGAGAGGACTGGCCGTACTGAATGAGTTAATGTCCCGTCACACATATCGGTGACTGAAGACATTTTGTTAAAGTATTTATGAATACATCTGAGTTTTATCGGTTAGAAGGGGTGGGAGATGTGGATGAATGGAGGGTTGGGGGAAACTGGGCAAATGAGGGTAAAAATGTGGGTGAAATTTGGAAGAAAAACAAAACAAACAAAAAAAACCCCTCTAAATACAGTTACAGGAAATTACTTAAAGGACTTCGTAAAAGAGAAATCGTTAACTCTCTCCATACGAACGGCGAAAGAGACGACGTTAACAGCGTTTCATCCCAATTACCATCATCAAAATATTACAAGTGGAAGGCTCTTAAACTGAAGACGCGAATGTTGACAAAGAATATCACAATTCTGACGACGGAAGCTAAAGGTTGGGTCATTCAGAAACCCACTGGACATCCGAGGGGTCTGTGCAGAGGAGAAGAGAGGACTGGCCGTACTGAATGAGTTAATGTCCCGTCACACATATCGGTGATTGAAGACATTTTGTTAAAGTATTTATGAATACATCTGAGTATTATCGGTTAGAAGGGGTGGGAGATGTGGATGAATGGAGGGTTGGGGGAAACTGGGCAAATGAGGGTAAAAATGTGGATGAAATTTGGAAGAAAAACAAAACAAACAAAAAAAACCCCTCTAAATACAGTTACAGGAAATTACTTAAAGGACTTCGTAAAAGAGAAATCGTTAACTCTCTCCATACGAACGGCGAAAGAGACGACGTTAACAGCGTTTCATCCCAATTACCATCATCAAAATATTACAAGCGGAAGGCTCTTATACTGAAGAGGTGAATGTTGACAAAGAATATCACAATTCTGACGACGGAAGCTAAAGGTTGGGTCATTCAGAAACCCACTGGACATCCGAGGGGTCTGTGCAGAGGAGAAGAGAGGACTGGCCGTACTGAGTGAGTTAAACTGACAAGCGAAACAACTGATAATGAATAATATTAACTGTTCTGATGGTCATTGTCGGACGTAACTGACCGTCATGACCGCGAAGCCGACGCTCCACAAAATGAAAAGTGCATTCAAATTCATTATGAAGGTAGCTCTGTGGACGTTTGGAGATCTTCGACGTGAAGCGAAGAATTGAAGTGAATCAAACTTTCTTCAGCGAGGGAAGTGGAATAAGCAAAGACGAGCTTTTGTTCACATCTTGCCCTCAGTACAAAAAAAAAAAAAAAAAAAAGAAGAAAAAAAAAAAGAATTACATAACAAGAAAAGACGAATGCAATGACTGAAAGAGTAAACACACGCAGATGCATAAATATAGAACCATCCCTAATAACCAAAATAATGCATAATACATACATACATACATACATACGTACGTACGTACATACATACACATACACACGCACGCACGCACGCACGCACGCATACATACATACATACATATTTGAATATTTTGAATATTTGAATATACATACATACATACATACATACATACATACATATTTGAACATATATACATATTTGAACATACATACACACATACATACATACATGCATGCACACATACATACATACATACAGTTAATATTCATCTCCATAGTTAAATAAATGCAACTTTCCAACATGTAAAAAAAGAAAAAAAGTGTCCACTTCTTGGCAAAAAGAGGAGTGAGGGGGGTGGGTGGGTGGGTGGTGGTGGTTTG
>NC_134901.1:10717404-10722404 GCF_041734735.1 Babylonia areolata
TTGTTGTTGTTGTTGTTGTGCTGCTGCTGTTGTTTGTTAGTTGTTGCCCTGCGTTGTATTCACTGCTTGCATTACATCGTTGTATTCATTGCTTGCATTACATCTTTGTATTCATTGCTTGCATTACATCGTTGTATTCATTGCTTGCATTACATCGTTGTATTCACTGCTTGCATTACATCGTTGTATTCACTGCTTGCATTACATCGTTGTATTCACTGCTTGCATTACATCGTTGTATTCATTGCTTGCATTACATCGTTGTATTCATTGCATGCATTACATCGTTGTATTCACTGCTTGCATTACATCTTTGTATTCATTGCTTGCATTACATCTATGTATTCACTGCTTGCATTACATCGTTGTATTCACTGCTTGCATTACATCGTTGTATTCACTGCTTGCATTACATCGTTGTATTCACTGCATGCATTACATCGTTGTATTCATTGCTTGCATTACATCGTTGTATTCACTGCTTGCATTACATCGTTGTATTCATTACTTGCATTACATCGTTGTATTCACTGCTTGCATTACATCGTTGTATTCACTGCTTGCATTACATCGTTGTATTCATTGCTTGCATTACATCGTTGTATTCACTGCTTGCATTACATCGTTGTATTCACTGCATGCATTACATCGTTGTATTCACTGCTTGCATTACATCGTTGTATTCATTGCTTGCATTACATCGTTGTATTCACTGCATGCATTACATCGTTGTATTCATTGCTTGCATTACATCGTTGTATTCACTGCTTGCATTACATCGTTGTATTCACTGCTTGCATTACACAGGCTCATTTGAAGAGATTTTCACGGTGTCAGCAGTTTCCTTCGGAACAAAACTCCTGCAATTTGCTTTTAGAGAAACAATCGCGGATTCCAACAATGAGTTGACTGACTTCTTGTTTGTTTTTTTCTTGCGTTTGCGACGAAAGTGTTTCACTGAGAGAGGTTCAGTCAGGCTTGGACATTACTGTTTGTGACGTTAGCAGTGTACACACCTCTGGTCACCCTGACTACAGTCAGGGAGAGTGTGTGTCCGATTTGGAAAAAACATTATTTGTCGAAATGGAAAGGAATTGTTTGGTGTGATGGTACAACTCCGATATCACGGAACGCTATGTCTGGCACTGTTTTGATATTTAACATGTCAGTGAACTGAAATCCAGGCCATCGCTACAGTTATGAAGGAGCAAACAGTATATAAACAGCTGAGAGAAAGCACTTTTGCTTGGTTTCATGAAACGATCTACGTTTTCATGCATACATTTGTGGTGGTACAGTTTACTTTAATCCTTTTTTCTTTCCCTCTTTCTTTCCTTCATCACATGCGTGCATGATGTTAAGTATGTGTATTTGTCTAACCATATACATCTACTTTTATTTTGTACATTAAAAAAGGAAGAAGAAAAAAAAAAGGAAAGAAAATGAAGAAAAAGGAGGCTACAACACTGCTCGTATCAGTAAACAAATGTAAGGTTCTGTCACCATTTTACTGGTAACTGATAAAACTCAAGGCCATTCTTTTCCCTGTATTTTACATAGGGGCACACTGAAACAATAACCTACAGAACCAAACATTCGGACACCTCTTTCATGAGTAATGCCCGTACCTCATAAAAACCGCCAAGTAACTGAAAAAAACACCACACAGACCTTTGAGCATCCCTTTTGCAATGACCAACGAAACAGAGTAATCTTTGGATCTGTGGGGGGCGAGGGAGAGGTAGATAGGAAAGGGGATTGAGGGTGTGTGTGGGGAGGGGGGGGGGCAGGGGGGGGGGGGGGGTAGGGGCGGGGGGAGAAGGAAGGGGGGAGACATGAGACGGGAGAAAAGAAGCTGAAAACAAACGAGACTTTGATGCGAAAGTAACGAAGTGGCGAGGACGAGCGACCCCATAAAGTTCAGTTTAGTCCCATCATTTTCTCCTTTGGATGTGGATCGGGGGGGGGGGGGGGGGGGGGGGGGGGGGGGGGGGTGGGGGGGGGGGGGGGTAGGGGAACAAAGACGTTCCAATCGGATTAACACATCAGTCCAGGCAGCCACTGATGGCATCTTTGCCCCAATATTGCTGGAGATTTAGCTGGAGACTGTCGGTGGTTCTATTGGCCGTGTTCTAAGTCTCCGGTATGTCTTTCGTTTCCCTCCCTTTGCAAAGAAAGTTTCTTTTCTTTTTCCGAATGAAACATTTATACGATGAGGTAAGCACACTTGGACATCACAAACCATCATTGGAACGCTGATGCCATTGGTATCACTCTGTTCTCTTCTACTTGTCTGTCGATATCACTCAATTGTTTTCTTGTTTGTTGGTATCACTCAATTGTTTTCTTGTTTGTTGCTATCACTCAATTGTTTTCTTGTTTGTTGCTATCACTCAATTGTTTTCTTGTTTGTTGGTATCACTGAATTGTTTTCTTGTCTGTCGATATCACTCAATTGTTTTCTTGTTTGTTGCTATCACTCAATTGTTTTCTTGTTTGTTGCTATCACTCAACTGTTTTCTTGTTTGTCGATATCACTCAATTGTTTTCTTGTTTGTTGCTATCACTCAATTGTTTTCTTGTTTGTCGGTATCACTCAATTGTTTTCTTGTTTGTTGCTATCACTCAATTGTTTTCTTGTTTGTTGCTATCACTCAACTGTTTTCTTGTTTGTTGCTATCACTCAATTGTTTTCTTGTTTGTTGCTATCACTCAACTGTTTTCTTGTTTGTCGATATCACTCAATTGTTTTCTTGTTTGTTGCTATCACTCAATTGTTTTCTTGTTTGTTGCTATCACTCAACTGTTTTCTTGTTTGTCGATATCACTCAATTGTTTTCTTGTTTGTTGCTATCACTCAATTGTTTTCTTGTTTGTTGCTATCACTCAATTGTTTTCTTGTTTGTTGCTATCACTCAATTGTTTTCTTGTTTGTTGCTATCACTCAATTGTTTTCTTGTTTGTTGCTATCACTCAATTGTTTTCTTGTTTGTTGCTATCACTCAATTGTTTTCTTGTTTGTTGCTATCACTCAATTGTTTTCTTGTTTGTCGGTATCACTCAATTGTTTTCTTGTTTGTTGCTATCACTCAACTGTTTTCTTGTCTGTCGGTATCACTCAATTGTTTTCTTGTTTGTCGGTATCACTCAATTGTTTTCTTGTTTGTTGCTATCACTCAATTGTTTTCTTGTCTGTTGATATCACTCAATTGTTTTCTTGTTTGTCGGTATCACTCAATTGTTTTCTTGTTTGTCGATATCACTCAATTGTTTTCTTGTTTGTTGGTATCACTCAATTGTTTTCTTGTTTGTTGCTATCACTCAATTGTTTTCTTGTCTGTCGGTATCACTCAACTGTTTTCTTGTTTGTTGCTATCACTCAATTGTTTTCTTGTCTGTCGATATCACTCAATTGTTTTCTTGTTTGTCGGTATCACTCAATTGTTTTCTTGTCTGTCGGTATCACTCAATTGTTTTCTTGTTTGTTGGTATCACTCAATTGTTTTCTTGTTTGTTGGTATCACTCAATTGTTTTCTTGTCTGTCGGTATCACTCAATTGTTTTCTTGTTTGTCGGTATCACTCAATTGTTTTCTTGTTTGTTGCTATCACTCAATTGTTTTCTTGTTTGTTGCTATCACTCAATTGTTTTCTTGTTTGTTGCTATCACTCAATTGTTTTCTTGTTTGTTGCTATCACTCAATTGTTTTCTTGTTTGTCGATATCACTCAATTGTTTTCTTGTTTGTCGGTATCACTCAATTGTTTTCTTGTCTGTCGATATCACTCAATTGTTTTCTTGTTTGTTGGTATCACTCAATTGTTTTCTTGTTTGTTGCTATCACTCAATTGTTTTCTTGTCTGTCGATATCACTCAATTGTTTTCTTGTTTGTCGATATCACTCAATTGTTTTCTTGTTTGTTGCTATCACTCAATTGTTTTCTTGTTTGTCGGTATCACTCAATTGTTTTCTTGTTTGTCGGTATCACTCAATTGTTTTCTTGTTTGTTGCTATCACTCAATTGTTTTCTTGTTTGTCGGTATCACTCAATTGTTTTCTTGTTTGTTGATATCACTCAATTGTTTTCTTGTCTGTCGGTATCACTCAATTGTTTTCTTGTTTGTTGCTATCACTCAATTGTTTTCTTGTTTGTTGGTATCACTCAATTGTTTTCTTGTTTGTTGGTATCACTCAATTGTTTTCTTGTTTGTTGGTATCACTCAATTGTTTTCTTGTCTGTCGGTATGACTCAATTGTTTTCTTGTTTGTTGGTATCACTCAATTGTTTTCTTGTTTGTTGGTATCACTCAATTGTTTTCTTGTCTGTCGATATCACTCAACTGTTTTCTTGTTTGTTGGTATCACTGAATGGTCAAATACATTTATGTGCATTGTGTTATGGTTTACCTTTTTTCTCTTCTTTTTTTTTGTGTGTGATTATTATTGCTACAATCTGCTGACTGAAAACGATTTTTTTTTCTGATTGTTGTCTTTCTTTGCTGAAGCAAACAACTGAAATTGGCAAAGACATGCACTTGTTAAAATCTTGCTCCTTGTTGTGATATCCTTTTTTATGTTGAGAATTTCGAATCTTTCACTTTTATCATAAAACTTTAAAACTCTACACATAGCGCAAAAGTGTGACCTTCATTCTTTCTGAGCGGTATGTTCGTGTTTGTATGGTGTGTTTGGGTTGATTCAGGCTTAATAATGATAACAATAATGGTATTTATATAGCGCTGAATCTTTTTGCAGAAACAAATCAAAGCGCTTTCGCACCAGTCATTCACACGCATGCAACTCTAAAACTGGAGAAACTGAAGACAAGGAAGAGGCAGGGAAGGGAGGCTATTTTGGGAAGAGGTGTGTTTTAAGGCCAGACTTGAAAGAGCTGAGTGTGGAGACTTGACGAAGCGAAAGAGGAAGTTCATTCCTGTTTCAAGGTCCAGAGACAGAGAAAGAACGGCGGCCAACAGTCGAGTGTTTGAATCTGGGTATGC
>NC_134901.1:10724904-10737404 GCF_041734735.1 Babylonia areolata
CTAATAAAGAAAGCATTGTAAAGAATTTGTCCATTCACATATATAAAGCATTTAAGTTAAGATCAATAATGATATCATAATTCCTTTCATGATTTTTCGACTTATGCACTTGCATGTTTAATGATGTTGTATACTGCACCCCTTCACGAGGGGCAATGGCCTATATAAATAAATCATCCGAATCCGAATCCGAATCTGTCTCTCTCTCTCTCTCTCTCTCTCTCTCTCTCTCTCTCTCTGTCATGCACACGGAAGATTGACCTGACTTAAGTTTTGCCTTGTATTACCTTCTTTTATCTGCCATTTCACTGTGTAATTTCAACTTCCCGTTTGCAACATATCTTAAAACTTTTGATTTCTGTAAATTTTGTTATGGTTTGTAATCAGGTGTATGACATCGAGTTTTATTTTCAGAGTGTACATTAGCAACTTGCTTTTTTTTCCAGTTCCATTATTATCATCCTTCCTGTCGTCGTTACAAGTCTTCCTCCTTCTCCTCCTCCTCCTTCTGATCGTCCTCCTCCTCCTCCTCCTCCTCCTCACCATCGTATCATTATCATCACCGTCACATCTTATGACTTGAGAAAGAAAAGTCAGCTGCTGGAATGGTCTGTCAAGAAACGCAGTCTCTCAGAGCAGGCAGCCATTCAGTGGGAAACAGCAGTTCAACCAGTTCACGGGAAACCAACTGGGAAGACAACTCTGTTTCTGTTCCTCTGTCCCTGGCTCTGAGTATCCGTCTGTCTTTCCACTTCTCCCTCGGTCAAGGAATAAAAGAACCTATGCATGTGTGGAAATTCCTAGATTCCCCCAAATCTCTGTTCACCGTGAACTGAGCCTCTCTGCTTTAACACTCCGTAAACCTCTGACACCTCCCGTCCTCACGCACCATCCCTCCACCAAGTTTATCCTCTGATGATTAGCACCTCAACCGGAAACGCGTCATTCTCACACCCGCTTGGCGTCGATATCGACTCTCAGGCAGCCAATCAGATAGCTTTCTCCACTCTACGGTGTAGGGAGGAGGGGAGGGGGGCCAGATGTGTCCGTCAGTGTGGTGTGTGGCGGAAGTAGCCATGCTGACTGGGTAGGTCAGGGGGTATAGAGTGTCTGTCAGTGTGGTGTGTGGCGGGGGTGGCCATGCTGACAGGGCAGGTCAGGGGGTATAGTGTGTCTGTCAGTGTGGTGTGTGGCGGGGGTGGCCATGCTGACAGGTCAGGGGGTATAGAGTCAGTGTGGTGTGTGGCGGAAGTAGCCATGCTGACTGGGTAGGTCAGGGGGTATAGAGTGTCTGTCAGTGTGGTGTGTGGCGGGGGTGGCCATGCTGACAGGTCAGGGGGTATAGAGTCAGTGTGGTGTGTGGCGGAAGTAGCCATGCTGACTGGGTAGGTCAGGGGGTATAGAGTGTCTGTCAGTGTGGTGTGTGGCGGAAGTAGCCATGCTGACTGGGCAGGTCAGGGGGTATAGAGTGTCTGTCAGTGTGGTGTGTGGCGGGGGTGGCCATGCTGACAGGTCAGGGGGTACAGAGTCAGTGTGGTGTGTGGTGGGGGTAGCCATGCTGACA
The DNA here is from genome assembly GCF_041734735.1 of Babylonia areolata. Classification (NCBI taxonomy): domain Eukaryota; kingdom Metazoa; phylum Mollusca; class Gastropoda; order Neogastropoda; family Buccinidae; genus Babylonia; species Babylonia areolata. The sequence goes on from NC_134901.1 coordinate 10,726,469, forward strand.
GGTCAGGTCAGGGGGTACAGAGTCAGTGTGGTGTGTGGTGGGGGTAGCCATGCTGACAGGTCAGGGGGTACAGAGTCAGTGTGGTGTGTGGCGGGGGTGGCCATGCTGACAGGTCAGGGGGTAAAGAGTCAGTGTGGTGTGTGGCGGGGGTGGCCATGCTGACAGGGCAGGTCAGGGGGTACAGAGTGTCTGCCAGTGTGGTGTGTGGTGGGGGTAGCCATGCTGACAGGGTAGGTCAGGAGGTATAGAGTCAGTGTGGTGTGTGGTGGGGGTGGCCATGCTGACAGGTCAGGGGGTACAGAGTCAGTGTGGTGTGTGGCGGGGGTAGCCATGCTGACAGGGCAGGTCAGGGGGTAAAGAGTCAGTGTGGTGTGTGGCGGGGGTAGCCATGCTGACAGGGCAGGTCAGGGGGTATAGAGTCAGTGTGGTGTGTGGCGGGGGTGGCCATGCTGACAGGGCAGGTCAGGGGGTACAGAGTCAGTGTGGTGTGTGGCGGGGGTGGCCGTGCTGACAGGGCAGGTCAGGGGGTACAGAGTCAGTGTGGTGTGTGGCGGGGGTAGCCATGCTGACAGGGCAGGGGGTACAGAGTCAGTGTGGTGTGTGGCGGGGGTAGCCATGCTGACAGGGCAGGTCAGGGGGTATAGAGTCAGTGTGGTGTGTGGCGGCCATGCTGACAGGTCAGGGGGTACAGAGTAGGGGGGTTGCTTCGGCTTTCTGTTTTGTTCAGGACTTCAGGTGATGTTAGTGTGTGAAATATTTTGACTCTCTTTCTCTCTCTGTCTTTCTCACTCTGTGTGTGTGTGTGTGTGTGTGTGTGTGTGTGTGTGTGTCTCGTTGTCTTTGTCTCTTTCTATGTCGCTTTCTCTGTCTCTCAGTCACTCTCTCTCTCTCTCTCTCTCTCTCTTTCTCACACACACACACACACACACATCATAAATCTAACTCGACTTCCTTTAAAATGTAAATGTAAACAGGCTTATGAAATAGTAGTAAGACTAGAAGACATAGGATATTGTAACTGGGTATTTGACATAAAGAAAGTTCTTTTTTAAAACGATTTTTAGGTTGTTTGTGTTACTCATGAGGTGGGAAATGAAAAGGTGTTTTCAATGGAATTTAATCAGCATCTTATTTATAGTTTTTAACAAAACTGGCATGCGCACATAGCAGATCCAAAGGTATAGGTGAGACTACTCCTTCAAGGACATACTTTTTCAACCTGAGAAATACAGAAGTGATATAGCATATAAATGGCGCCGAGACAGCTTTGCAAGATTTTGAGCATGAACGCTAGGATCGTATTCAAATAGAATATTGTATGATGCATATATTTCTACAAACGCTAGGTGTCTGTGCTCAGATGGTCTGGAAAACGATACACTTTTTTTTTTAGTAGGAATATAATGCTTTCCCTTTGACAAGCAACCTTTTTGAGGAATATGTTTCCCTTTGACAAGCAACCTTTTTGAGGAATATGATATTTCCCTTTGACAAGCAACCTTTTTTTTTAATATTAAATATGATGCTTTCCTTTTGACAAGCAAGTTTTTGATGAAAATAATGCTTACCCTTTGACAAGCAACCTTTTGGATGAATATAATACTTTCCCTTTGACAAGCAACCTTTTTGATGAACATGACACGAAAAGACAGCGCAGTAAATATTTTATCTACAAACACAGCTTGTCATCAGTTCACCAGCAAAGTTTATCACCAAAGCATTTAACCATGCAATGCAAGGACGCGAGGTTTTGCTTTTTTTTTTTTTACTTTCCAGTCTTCTTGATTCCCATTTTCATGTGGTTTTGGTGTTGAACAATGATATCGGTAACATTTTGGCCTGGCTTCGACACCCTGACTGCTGTTACCAGTATGCTCGTCACTTGGGGGCTGTCACCTCACTGAGATCTGACTGGGGCTGTCACCTCACTGAGATCTGACTGAGCTTGGGGGCTGTCACCTCACTGAGATCTGACTGGGGCTGTCACCTCATTGAGATCTGACTGGGGCTGTCACCTCACTGAGATCTGACTGGGCTTGGGGGCTGTCACCTCACTGAGATCTGACTGAGCTTGGGGGCTGTCACCTCACTGAGATCTGACTGAGCTTGGGGGCTGTCACCTCACTGAGATCTGACTGAGCTTGGGGGCTGTCACCTCACTGAGATCTGACTGAGCTTGGGGGCTGTCACCTCACTGAGATCTGACTGAGCTTGGGGGCTGTCACCTCACTGAGATCTGACTGAGCTTGGGGGCTGTCACCTCACTGAGATCTGACTGAGCTTGTGGGCTGTCACCTCACTGAGATCTGACTGAGCTCACAGATCAGGGTGTAAGTCATCATTCTTTATATGGACTAGTTCCTCGGAGATGCTCCGCGGCAGAACGGGTAAGACGTTGTGCTTCTAATCCACTGGTCAGGGTTCGAGTCCTCGTTCCGATCTTTGGGAAAGACACTTTACTTCGCTTTTCTTACTCCACCCAACTGTGGAACGAGTAAGTTGACTTGGTTCGGGGAAGGTTAAAACGACGGAAGAGATTGGATTGGGCTCCCGCCTTGCTATGCCCAGCCCCAGACACAATGGCTGATGGCCGTAAATGGGTATGGGGCCTTTAATCTTTAACCTCGGCTTCCTCTGGGATTTGTTTTTTAGGTTTGTTCAGACCAACTCTGCCACTGATTAGGGGGTAAACCGCAAAGCACTTCAACTTGACGCTACACTGATCTCGTTTCATCAACTTCAACAGCGTGGATTCGAACCGTCATGTTGATTCATTTTGTCATGGGTTTGATAACACGTCCATGTCAACATATTCTGGTTTAGAGTTAAAATCACGTGAATTTCGATTTCATTCATTCCGTTCTTCTTCTTCCTCTTCTTCTCATTAATCACAAACAATTCTCCACATCTTCCTCCTCCATTTTCTTCTCCTCCTCATTTTCCTCTTCCTCCTTCTCCTCCCCCTCCTCCTTCTCCTGGCCTTCCTCTTTCTCCTCCCCCTTCTCCTGGCCTTCCTCTTTCTCCTCCCCCCCTTCTCCTGGCCTTCCTCTTTCTCCTCCCCCCCTTCTCCTGGCCTTCCTCTTTCTCCTCCCCCCCTTCTCCTGGCCTTCCTCTTTCTCCTCCCCCCCCCTTCTCCTGGTCTTCCTCTTTCTCTTCCCCCCTCCTCATTCTCCTCGCCTTCCTCTTTCTCCTCCTCCTCCTCCTCTTTCTCCTGGCCTTCCTCTTTCTCCTCCTCCTCCTCCTCTTCATGAACATCACGTTTTTTTTTCTAATCATTGCAGAAAGAAAAGTCAGCTGCCAGGGAAGGACTCTCAAGGAAAACCTCCCTGATTGACAGGAGGCCATCACAGAGGGCCTTAGTATGCTTGAGCAAGTTCCTGGGAAATTGATTGAGAAGAGAGTATCTGTTGTCGGCCTGTCATCTGTCCTCTGTCCCTGGTCCCTGATTTCACGTGCGTCTGTCTCCTCCCTCGGTCCAGAAAAGTGAATTCAATCCAATTCAGTTCAATCCAAATCAATTCATTTCAGTTCAATACAGCTTTCTTAGAACTGGAAATTATTTGTGCATGGAAGTGCTCGTCACTCACACCATCCAGTCTCTCAGCCCACAGTCCACAAATACATTAAGTTGAATCAAAAGGTAAAAAAAAGAGTAAAACTTATCAAGCTGAATTTAAAAAAAAATGATAAAGTAATAAAACCCATCAGCTTCACTGTTCATTGAGTAAAAAAAAAAAAAAAAAAAAAAAAGTTCTAAATTAACATATATTTTAAGGAAACACTATTTCTAAATAAGAAACGCTGAACTGATCATTTTCTATTCTTAAATAGCAGGTTCTGTACTTGAATCAAAGCATTATTGCTGCTCTAAATTGAGAGATTTACCTAAGTTTTTAGGAAACATTAATTACATTCACGTTGACAAGAATAAGAAACCCTTCTCAAAAGTATGCAGAGCATCTGGTTGCATTCGTTAGACTACCTGAGTTTCCAAAGACAATACATTCGGCCGTTCACTCTTTCCATTAGTGCAGTTGAATTTTTATGATCTGATAATTTGTTATTCAGAATTACACCAAGGAAGGCATACTTGTAAGAATCGATCTGTTCAAAAGTCTCTTCTCTGATAGCAGTTTGACTGATATTGAGGGTTTTCTTTCTTCATGTAATTGTATCATATTGCATTGTATTGTATTGCATTGCATTGTATTGTATTGCATTGTATTGTATTGTATTGTATTTGTATTTCTCTTTTTATCACAACAGATTTCTCTATGTGAAATTCGGGCTGCTCTCCCCAGGGAGAGCGCGTGGCTACACTACAGCGCCACCCATTTTGGGGGGTGTTTTTTTTCCTGCGTGCAGTTTTTTTTTATTTGTTCTTCCTATCGAAGTGGATTTTTTAATTTTTACAACATTTTGCCAGGAACAACCCTTTTGTTGCCGTGGGTTCTTTTACGTGCGCTAAGTGCATGCTGCACACGGGATCTCGGTTTATCGTCTCATCCGAATGACTAGCGTCCAGACCACCACTCAAGGTCTAGTGGTGGGGGAGAAAATATCGGCGGCTGAGCCGTGATTCGAACCAGCGCTCTCAGATTCTCTCGCTTCCTATGCAGACGCGTTACCTGTAGGCCGTCAATATTCAATAACAACTCTTTTTTTTTTTTCTTTTTTTTTTAAATTTCAGTGACATTCGTTTCTACGAAGTTGTCATCGATGCCAAATGATGAAAATGTCGATTTCCTTTCTGCACGCAGTGCCATCGTCATCAGTCCTGTTTAAGGCACACTGCATCAGTAACAGCTTGAGAAAAGTGTTTGATCGATGTTTCAGCAAAAGTTAGTCAGTGCTTTATAAATGTTAGTATCTAACGCTCAGCTCATATCACAGATTGACATAAGCTTACATTTGGGCCAACAGCAAACTGAGAGCTGTATGACGAATGGTTTCTCCATTGCATTGGGAATTCATTTACAGCTTGGTATTTTGTGAACGACTATGATTCTCAAACTAGGAGGCAAGATTGCACTGACTTTTAGTGCTGCAGCCTTGTGGGCTAGTTGGCCTTTGGGAACCACCCCCAATGCCAACTGTCCTAAAACCCTCTTGGCCGAAGAGAGTAGGGATGTGACTTGGGCAAGATTCTCTCCACTATAATCAAATTCTAGCCCAGATAGACGGAACAGCAGTTGCCTCCTCTGCTGTTCTGATGGTCATAGTCGGACACGACGGACTATCATACATATGTGAATTTCCGTCGCGATAGATAGAAGTGCGAGTGCAAGACAGCGCCTCACCTCCGGTACTCACTACATTGGCCACACACCGCTGTTCGCCGGAAATTCACCATCACTTCACCATGCTTCCCAAACGATAAACTTCCCAGCTTCCCTGGTGGTCCTTAACGTTTTGTGAACCCTATACATAGTGTGGATAGTCTTCCGACAAGGTTTGAACGGCTGATGGCTGACGGCTCAACCGGAATACACGTCATTCTCACACCTCGCTTAAAGTCGTCATCGATCTTCCTCCCTGACTGGGCGGGGCAGGGTGAAGGGGAGGGAGAGCGAGGGGAGGTGGGGGAGGGGGTTGCGTCTTGGGTGTAGAAGGAAGAAGCAAGGCTCTGCTTTCTTGGCGTGGTACCTTAGAGGTGTTGACGTGTGTGTAATCGGTGTGAACTGCATCATGTCCATCAGTCTGTCTTCCCATGTCGGCCTGTGTTTCTGAGTAGCTCTCTCTCTCTCTCTCTCGCTGTGTGTGTGTGTGTGTGTGTGTGTGTGTGTGTGTGTGTGTGTGTGTGTGTGTGTGTGTGTGTGTGTGTCTGTCTGTCTGTCTATAGAAATGGCATCATAAATAGTATCAAAGATAAAAAGAGCAGTATGAATGATCATCAGGAAAATGCTGACTGACTGTCTCCTGTTATTTCCACAGACAAGGGTAGGCAGGAGGGTAAGGGCGGGTGGGTGGGGCGGGGGGGGGGGGGGGAGGGGCGGGTAGGGGCTAGGGAGGAGGTAGAGAGAGAGGTGTCTATGAGATACTGTTCCCCCCTCTGAACATGCCCACGGGAAACCTGGCTGTCCCACTCACAGAATGAGTTGATGGAGAGATTTGGCCGTCTGTTTCCTCATCAGCCCTCTGATTACTGGCTGTCTTACGTACGGTGAGAAAGTTTTCGTCCAGGGGAGGTAAGGCTAGTTGACGTGTTTGTGGATAAGCTGTGATCCGCCATGCAGAATTCTTTAATGTCTCAATATTGTCTCAAGTGATGAGAAATTCATCTCTGCTGTATGTATACGCAATGTACGAGAACATTCAATATGAATAGATAGAGAAATAACCTTTCCAGATGCTGCATGAGTGAGAATATGGACGGAGGCTTACCCCAAATTCTGTTCTGAATTGAGGAGGAAATATTATTAAGAAAAATCAAATTAGCAAAGGATTATAAATCTAGATGCTTCGAGTACAGACTTCTCTATCGCCTACTAACAACTCAAAACAAATTATACATAAACTGAATAAGTCTCCTCTTTGCACCTTCTGTGGAACCGAGGAAGAATCAATAGTACATTTATTGTGGGGTTGTCACTATGATGAGAGATTTGGGGCAGAAATAACCACATGGCTGAGAGACAATTGTACACATTGCCTTATACCTTAATGATAACCTGACCTTTTCAGAAGATTATGTGATACTGGGATTAACTCACTCAGTACGGCCAGTCCTCTCTTCTCCTCTACACAGACCCCTCGGATGTCCAGTGGGTTTCTGAATGACCCAACCTTTAGCTTCCGTCGTCAGAATTGTGGTATTCTTTGTCAACATTCACCTCTTCAGTATAAGAGCCTTCCGCTTGTAATATTTTGATGATGGTAATTGGCGTGAAACGCTGTTAACGTCGTCTCTTTCGCCGTTCGTATGGAGAGAGTTAAAACATGAATTCACCTCTGACTCTGTTATACACCTAATGAATTTTGTCAGTAAAGTTCCATACTTACATGTGGAGAAGCTGTGATTAGCCACGACTTGAAACTGCAGCAGCTTCTGCTTGTTGGTACATCTCAGTGATGTCGCTGATTTGCTGCACAAAGGTCGTGGCATCCGAAATAGGAAGCAGCCCAGATTGAGAATGGTGACTAGCGTCCCCAGTCTCTGTCGTTACAGTTTTTGGTTTCACTTTCAAGGAGTTGTTACAGCGTGCGGACAGATTCTTACAAGGTACACCGCATCTACCGTCAGGTAAAATCTTATCTCAGTAGGGTGACGGAACATTCCTGGCAGCAGCGGGGAAGGGGTTAAATGTTCTCTTTTTTTTCCAACACACACACACACACACACACAGACACACACACACACACACACACACACACACACACACAGACACACACACACACATACACACACACACACACAGACACACACACACACACACACACACACACACACACACACACACACACACACACACACACACACACACACACACACACACATACACACACACACACACACACACACACACACACACATCCCACCCCATATCTACCCTGTCTCCCCCAAATCACTATACAAACTCTCACCCCTTCATCTACTACCTGCCTCATTCATTCATCCACTGACAACATTCCAGTGTGAAAACAAATACTTTAACAAAATGTCTACAATGACCATTATGTGTGACGAGACATTAACTCACTCAGTACGGCCAGTCCTCTCTTCTCCTCTACACGGACCCCTCGGATGTCCAGTGGGTGCCTCAATGACCCAACCTTTAGCATCCGTCGTCAGAATTCTTTGTCAACATTCACCTCTTCAGTACAAGAGCCTTCCGCTTGCAAATATTTTGATGGTGGTAATTGGGGTGAAAACGCTGTTAACTTCGTCTCTTTCGCCGTTCGTATGGAGAGAGTTAAACAAAATTCCTCCTCCTCTTCCTCCTTCCACACACAATCATCGGCAGGAAGGTGGAAGGGGGGTGGGAGTCGTCTGTGGGGAACTTTCCGCTGACAAGTGAAAGCCGTTGGAATGGAAATAGGGCCCAGGAAAAAGCTCCAGAAGGATTTAGCAGACTGTGGTCTCTGTCTACTGTCTTCCTCCTCCTGTCCTTAGTCTTCTTCCTCTTTGTTCGTGGCCTGCAACTCCCACGTTCACTCGTATATACACGAGTGGGCTTTTACGTGTTTGACCGTTTTTACCCGGCCATGTAGGCAGCCATACTCCGCTTTCGGGGGTGTGCATGCTGGGTATGTCGTACTTGTTTCCATAACCCACCGAACGCTGACATGGATTACAGGATCTTTAACGTGCGTATTTGATCTTTTGCTTGCGTATACACACGAAGGGGGTTCAGGCACTAGCAGGTCTGCACATATGTTGACCTGGGAGACCGGAAAAATCTCCACCCCTTTACCCACCAGGCGCCGTCAACGAGATTCGAACCCGGGACCCTCAGATTGAAAGTCCAACGCTTTAACCATTCGGCTATTGCGCTCGTCGTGTCCTTAGTGACTGATTGTTTTTTCTTTCTCTTCTGTCTTCCCTTTTCTTTTCCTTTTTTTTTTTTCTTCTTTCATCTCATTTGCATGTAGGCCACAGAGAATTGGGGCTTTTTTTGTTGTTGTTTATTTCTTCTCTTTTTTTGGTTTTGTTTGGTCTTGCAGATAAGGCACTTGGGTGACTGTTCTTCCTAATTCATATTACGAGGGACATATTATGTATATCATGCATTTTAAGCATGGAGATTGGACTGTAGCGTTTTGAATGTGGTGATATGTCTGGGCTTTTAAGTGACCTGGTGTGTGAACGAGTGTGTTAACTGCATGTTTGGTGCATATCTGTTATGCGTATGTGTGAATGTGTGTCTGAATTTTTTTTTACATTTATTTGCTTATTTATCATCATTGTTGTCTTATTTATTTATTTATCTATTTAATTCATTTATTTTATTATTATTATTTTCTTAATTATATTATTATTATTTAGTTATTAGTTAGTTATTTGTTTATTTCGTTCTTTAGTTGTTTTATTTTATTATATTTTTTTTGTACGCTAATAGTTGACTTCATCAAGTTTTTGTGCCTTATACATATTATTATTAATAGTAGTAGTTCTTTTTTATGTATTTATTTATCTTATTTTATTTTATTTTATTTTTTATTTTTATTTTATTTTATTTATTTTTTAATTTTTTTCTCAAGGCCCGACTAAGCGCGTTAGGTTACGCTGCTGGTCAGGCATCTGCTTGGCAGATGTGGTGTAGCGTATATGGATTTGTCCGAAGGCAGTGACGCCTCCTTGAGCTACTGAAACTGAAACTGAAACTGTGAACGAGTGTTTGTGGTTGATATTGTTGTAGAGAATGAGAACAACAACAAACATATAAAAAGATTCAAATATCGCTACAGTTAACAAACCCAACGGAAAGGGAAGACCTTCCTTCTCATGTTTCCCTTTGTGTGTGTGTGTGTGTGTGTGTGTGTGTGTGTGTGTGTGTGTGTGTGTGTGTGTGTGTGTGTGTGTGTGAGTGCGTGTGCGTGCGTGCGTGTGTGTGTGTGTGTGTGTGCGTGCGTGCGTGCGTACGTGCGTGTGTGTGTGTGTGTGTGTGTGTGTGTGTGTGTGTGTGTGTGTTTCTTTATAGTTTCTTTCTTTTTTCCATTTTTTTTCATCCGTCTTTTCCCTCTTTCTTTCTTACTTTCGTTGTTTTTTTTGTGTTTTTTGTCTTTCCTTCTCTTTCTCCTGGTTGTTTGTTTTGTTCCTCGACCTGTAAATCAGATTATGCCCCCTGCAGTGGAACTGGGGCAGATGGAATCGTGGAGGATTTGCATCCAGAAGGCATTTGCTGAACCTGTCTCAATTCACAGCATTACTCTTCACTTTGTTCTCGTGTGGTAACATTAATGTTTCAGAAATCATGATAATAATGATGATGATGGTAATAATGATAATAATAGCAACAATAACTATAACAAAAAATCATGAGGAATAATAATAATATGCTATTACTACTATAAGTGCCACACATGCTACAACTACTAAATCAGGATACTTACACTGGCGCATGACAGTATATTCAGTTCCAGTTTCAGTAGCTCAAGGAGGCGTCACTGCGTTCGGACAAATCCATATACGCTACACCACATCTGCCAAGCAGATGCCTGACCAGCAGCGTAACCCAACGCGCTTAGTCAGGCCTTGAGGAAAAAAAAAAGAGGTGAATAAATAATAGATAAGCTTACACAAATAAATAAATAATAACTATAATGTAAAAAAAAAAAAAAAGGTAGTAGTAATAATAAATAGCATGACAGTATAATGTACACTACATATTGTCAAAGGTACACCTCCATTGCAAATGATGTGTATGTTACATATTTGTCTATAATGCCATCGCCAGTATTGTGATAAGTGCGTTATTCATTTTGTTTCAAAGCCCATTGGATGGAGCATCTTCAAAATGTTGTGAAATCCTGTAAAAAAAATCAAAAACAAACAAACAAAAAACATCTTGTGAAGTCTTTCAGAATGCAGTCACTGCCTGTCACATGTTCATATATATCTAGTGTGTGTGTGTGTGTGTGTGTGTGTGTGTGTGTGTGTGTGTGTGTGTGTGTGTGTGTGTGTGTGTGTGTGTGTGCGCGCGCGATTATACGTGATTATGTGTGTGTACGTCCATGTACGTGTACATGCAAATGTGTGTATATGTGTTTGTTTGCGTGTACGTGCATGTGTGGGTATGTATGTGTGTGTGTGTGTGTGTGTGTGTGTGTGTGTGTGTGTGTGCGCGCGTGCGTGTGTGAGTGTGTTTGTGTGTGTGTGTGTGTGTGTGTGTGTGTGTGTGTGTGTGTGTGTGTGTGTGTGTGTGTGAGAAAGAGAGAGAGAGATGAAGGAAACTGTAATGGGATGAGCAACTGAGAAAATGTACGAAGAAAAGTC
>NC_134901.1:10742404-10824904 GCF_041734735.1 Babylonia areolata
TGCTCCTCTTCGGACGAGGAGAGTAAAACACAAAACACTTCCGAACTGGTTGACGCACGATCTCATCGTAGCTATGGCATTAAGAGATGTTTTAAAAGCTGCTGGGATGGAGACCGAATACAGAAAACAAAGAAATAAAGTGTGTGATTTAGTTAAACAAGCAAAGTCAGATCATTTTAAGAACCTTATCAACAGCAACAGAGACACAGCAACACTATGGCGTGCTGTTAATGAAATTACAGATCAGTCTAAAAAGAAAACAAATGCTGTCTCAACTATGTGGACAACGGATTCACTCAATGACCATTTTCTAAAAACAACTCAGTCAACACAGCCATCTACAAACGACCTTCCTTCAGAATGTTATATAACCCCCCAGACGTTACAAACATTTTGTCAAGAACGTCTTAAATCTGAACCATTCACTATTCCCCCGCTTGCTGTTCATGAAGTTGGATCCTTAATCTCAAATCTAAAGAATAAAAAGGCAATGGGTCCAGACAGTTTAAACGCATCTGTTCTCAAACTTGCTTTGCCCTACATAGTCGACTCCCTTACATATATTTACAATTTGTGCATTGAACAGAACACAGTTCCAGCTGCGCTAAAAACAGCAAAAGTAATCCCACTGCCAAAAACAAAAGATATTACAGATCTCAACAACTTTAGACCAATATCCCTACTGTCCGTTGTTTCCAACCCTCTCGAAAAACACGTCCACAAACACCTTATGAAACACATGGAGCAAAGCAACCTCTTTCATCCCCTTCAGTCCGGCTTTCGCCGTTATCACTCCTGTCACACAGCCTTAACCCGACTTTGCGACACGTGGTTATCTGCAATTAATCATAACAAGATCACTGGAACAGTTTTCCTTGATTTCAAGAAGGCCTTTGATCTTGTGGATCACGAAATACTGATAAACAAATTAAATGAGTATACTCAAAACCAGTCAGCTGGCTCATTCTTCCGGTCTTACCTGGAAAACAGAACGCAGCGTGTTTACTTAAATGGCACGTACTCTTCTGAAGGTCATGTAGATCGTGGTGTACCGCAAGGCTCTATTCTTGGACCTCTACTCTTTTGCATCTATATAAATGACTTGCCGATGCACATATCACCTGGCAACGTCATCTGCGATCTGTTCGCTGATGACAGTTCTCTTCATTGTAGTGACACCAACATCACTGTTGTACAATCATCGCTACAACAGGGAATAAATGACATCTTAGACTGGTGTTACCAGAATCACATGGAACTTAACCCACATAAGACAAAAAGTATGGCACTGACATCCAGACAAAAACACCAACGTAAGCCTCTCACTCTAAAACTTGAGGTAAACAAGAACCCAGTTGAACAAGTTTGTGAACACCGCGTTCTTGGGGTAATAATTGATAAAGAACTAAACTGGCAAGCTCATATTAACCATGTCTGCAAACAGTTAGCTCGCAATCTGTTCTTACTCAATAAACTTAGACATTATGTCGATGCTCCAACCCGAAAATTATTCTTCGGGGCACATTGTCTTTCTCATATCAATTATGCATCTACAATCTGGAGCAATGCCAGTCACAACCAGCTCAAAAAAATTAACTCATTACATAGACGAGCAGCTAAACTTATTCTACCCGACCACTCACTATCAACAGATGAGAAATTAACAAAACTGGAAATATTACCACTGTACAAGCAATTTGAATACAATAGAATGGTCCTCATGTTCAAAGTACACAACCACATGTCACCACCGTACCTCAGTGAATTTGTTCAAAGGGCAACAGAGCGTTACGATTCAGATAATTATATTCTGCCTCGTGTGCGCATTGACTTGTACAAATCTAGCTTTGCATTTTTTGGACCATCTATTTGGAACTCTCTTCCTACGTTCGTCAAGACAGGCGATTCATTATCGTCCTTCAAATCAAGGGTACGAAAACTTCTGCTCCACAAACAATAGACCCCCAAACCAAATATAACCGGCCTAAACACATCATGCCCTTTGTGAAATGTATGCGCTGTCTGTTCCTATACATACACTAACGTGTTTCATCTTATTTTCAATCTTTTGTGTGTTTTTTATGTATTACATGCAAGCTATTGATTGGATGTTATTGCCTGCCACATCAGCGTCAGGTTTCTCATCACTGTTGTATATGTACAGTGATATAACTGTATTTCTCTGCTCTGTTTATATATTTTCATTTCAGTCGTGCCTCTTTCCTGTATTCTGTGTGATGATTAATTTGACAGTCTTAATAATCCCTTTACTTTTTGATTTTTTTTTCTTTCCCTTTCTTTTTGTTCAATATTTGCTATTGTACTACAATATGATTTGTAATGTACTACAATATGATTTGATACCTAATTATGTTTATGTATACGTATGCATACATATCTGCATATACATGTAGACATATGCATGCATGTGGGTATATGTGCAAATATGTATATGCATAAGGGTGTGTGTGTTTGGGGATGAGTGTGTGCATATGTGTGTGATTGGGTGGGTGTGAGTGTGTGACAGTGTTCCCTTCATTATATTTTTTGTGATGATGATGGTCCGTTGATTAGTATTATAATTAGTAGTAGTAGTAGTAGTGGTAGTATTTACTATTGTTATTATTGTTGTGTCTTATCGTTACTGTTTTTGTTGTCACAAGGACAGATTGGAAGACTAGGCAATGCCTAAAATCTTTATCCTTGAGTAATAAAGTTTTTGAATCTTGAATCTTGAATCTTGAATCTTGAATCTTGAATCTCTCTCTCTCTCTCACACACACACACACACACGCACACACACACACACACACACACACACACACACACACACACACACACTCACTCACTCACTCACTCACTCACTCACTCACTCACACTCACTCATTCTCTCTCTCTCTCTCTCTCTCTCTCTCTCTCACACACACACACACGCACACACACACACACACACACACACACACACACACACACACACACACACACACACACTCACTCACTCACTCACTCACAGTCACTCATTCTCTCTCTCTCTCTCTCTCTCTCTCTCTCTCTCTCTCTCTCTCTCCCTCTCTCACACACACACCCACACACACACACCTACACTCACTCAGTCACACACACACACACACACACACACACACACACACACACACACACACACACACACACACACACACACATTCACTGCCCAGTGGGACTTGAATCTGTTTCATTCATATCTCATGCAAAAATGATGTTCTGCATTGTAACTTTGTTTCCAGCGATCAGCGAAGAGAGGGGGTTGTCGGAGGTGGGGTGTGAGGGACGTTGGAGGGTGGGTGGGTGTGGGTGAGCTAATGTCCTCCCACCTTATTCTCTTTCTCTCACAACCAGTTTTCACCCGTGATCTATTCTGGCTTCATTTCATTAGCACTGAGCACAGTACAACAGACGTGTGGGGGGGTAATCATATTGTACTCCAGATCGCCTTGAAACTGAACATGTTGTGTCCATATGAAGCTTCTAGGATTGCCTGTTTTACTTTTATTAGGTTGATAACTTTAGTTGCCTGTGTTTTTCGCTTTCGAAAACTCAATCATGATGTGTTTTACTTCACTAAATGAATGAACAAATAAATAAATAGATAAATAAACAACTAAACAACCAAATAAACAAACAAATAAGTAAATAAACAACTAAACAGATAAGTAAATAAATAGATAAATACATGAATAAATGAATAACTAACTAACTAAATAAAAAGCAGCCAGGATATAACGCGTTAGTAATACTATAATCATCATGGTCGGAAATCGATCCAGAGTAAATTTTCCAGTGGGGGCTTTTCTGACGTGTCACCGGTGTGAGGATTGGGTGTGATCAGTCACCTGAGGCTAAACATCCGGATGTCATCGTTCACTGCAGTTTCAGTTTCAAGGAGATACCAAAGCGTAGGCCCTGTTCCACACCAGCACACACACACACACACACACACACACACATCCCTCCTCACACACGTCGTGTCAGTTCTGAATGACCTCCCAGACGGAAGACGGTTCCAGAAAACTGATGCAGAGATATGGAGATGGCAGCACACACCAGGCGTGTCAAGGGGGTTTCTGGACCAGTGCAGATGTATGACATGCTCGTCAAGTGTGCCCCCGAAGCAAAATGAATAAATAAGTGAATAAATAAGTAAATAAATAAATAGATAACTAAATAAATGAACAAATAAAACGTTCTCACCTAGTGGGATTTGAATCTGTTACATTCATTTATTAGGCAGTGTTATCGGCTGATGCTAATGCTGGAGATCTTTCGATTCCTGCGAGGACTTCTTCTACCCCCGTGCGGATGCCGGGGGTCTTTCAGTATAAACAGCATCCCCGCCTTCTGCAAATTCTGTGCTAGAAATTTCCTCTTTTCTATCACTCTCTTTGTTTCTGCCTTTTTTTTTCCCACTGTTGTCTCCTTTTTCTGCCTTCCCAGTCCATTTCCCTTTCTTTTTTCAAGCAAGCCTTGACACTTTTTTTTCTCTCTTTTTCGCAGTCTGTGATGTACAATCTGTGCTGTTTTGCTCTGGCGATAATGTAGTGAGATGTAAACACTGGGATGGGCACTAGCTGTCTATATGGCCTTTGTATGTATTTTTTTGTTTAGATTTGAACTGTTCTTTTTTTTTTCTCCTTTTTTTTTTTTACGATTCCTTGTAATCTGGGGATGATAAATTTAGCGGAAAAGCTGGCGTCCTCAGCATGGCCTAGTCATATTATTTGCGATAAGGAGCCAAATAGTTGGGATACTGTGTCATGAACTGTGTTTTGTGGTTGTTTGTATTAGTGCTTTTTGACTCACTTGTGTAAACAAAGTGAGTATGTTTTAACCCGGTGTTCGGTTGTCTGTGTGTGTGTGTGTCTGTGTGTCCGTGGTAAACTTTAATATTGACATTTTCTCTGCAAATACTTTGTCAGTTGACACCAAATTTGGCATAAAAATAGGAAAAATTCAGTTCTTTCCAGTCATCTTGTTTAAAACAATATTGCACCTCTGGGATGGGCACAAAAAAAAAAAAAAAAAAAAAAAAAAATGAAGCCTAATTATATGCAAACTGCATTTACTGTTATATTTATATTTTTTGTATTCTCTAAATTTGGCACTTTGACCTCTTATTCTGACACAACAACAAGAGGAGTCATTATTATCATTATAACAGGAACTTCTTTTGCTAAGCATGGAATTTTTATTTATTTTGCAAACGTTTTGGTGCAGATAGTAAAAAAGGGAAATAACTCTGTAATGCTAGGGGAGTTAATTTGCTTTAAACTGATCTTTCTCATCTTAAACATTACATTTTGAAATTATACTCAATACATAAAAAGCTTGGATTTTTTTTTAAAGTGTATCACAAGTGAGTCTTGAAGGCCTTGCCTCTCTTGTTTGTAGATGTGACAGTTTTGTGTTGACGCGGTTGAGCATTTGTATTGTTGGACTGTCCTGATATGGCCCTGTGCGGTCGGCTGGACTATAAACAACAAGAGCAGAACAGGACTTCTTCTCCTGTCTTCTACTTCTTCCTCCTCGTCCTCCTCCTTCCTCTTCTTCCTCTACATCATTCTTCCTTGTCTTCTCCTTTCTTCATCATCATCATCGCCATCTCCTTTCTCTCTCTCTCTCTCTCTCTTTCTCTCTCTCTCTCTCTCTCTCTTTTTTTTTTTTTTTTTGTTCTTTCTTTTATTTTCTTTTTCTTTCTGTTTTCTCAGACACTGCGAACGACAGTCATATCCTCGCTAATTGAGGCGAACTGAGCACACAAGACAGAATTTTGTAATGACTGATCACAATGCGCCATCACCCTCCCGTGTACACACACACACACTCTCTCTCTCTCTCTCTCTCTCTTTCTCTCTTTCTCTCCCTCTCTCTCTCTCTCTTGTTCTCTACCTACTTTCAAGTCAAATCTCCATACATATCTTCAATCATTACCATCATAAATGACTCAGATATCGAAGCGGCCGTTGGCAGTAACAATGAGGGCATTTGTATGTCTAACTTATTGGATCCATTTTTATTGTTTCTCCTTGTTTTGGTCTTGTTCTCATTATGTCCTATTTTCTTTTCATTCACTTTGTTTTGTTTTGCATGTTTGAGTTCTTTCATTTTCTTCTATATTGTGTGCATGCGTGAATTCATTCATTTCATTCCATCATGATGGTGACATTGTTGTTGTATAAGTGATATTGATGATGGGAGTAGTCATGTAATGGAGTGATGGCCTAGAGGTAACGCGTCCGCCTAGGAAGCGAGATAATCTGAGGGCGCTGGCTCGAATCACGGCTCAGCCGCCGATATTTTCTCCCCCTCCACTAGACCTTGAGTGGTGGTCTGGACGCTAGTCATTCGGATGAGACGATAAACCGAGGTCCCGTGTGCAGCATGCACTTAGCGCACGTAAAAGAGCCCACGGCAACAAAAGGGTTGTTCCTGGCAAAATTCTGTAGAAAAATCCACTTCGACATGAAAAACAAATAAAACTGCACGCAGGAAAAAATACAAAAAAATGGGTGGCGCTGTTGTGTAGCGACGCGCTCTCCCTGGGGAGAGCAGCCCGAATTTCACACAGAGAAATCTGTTGTGATAAAAAGGAATACAAATACAAATACAAATTAATTAAAACTGTTGTAGGTGGATTTGATGATGACAACAATGTGGCTTCAGTCATCAGTTGTCGATACTGATAACATCTCTCTCTCTCTCTCTCTCTGTCTCTCTCTCTCTCTCTGTCTGTTTCTCTCTCTCTCTGTCTCTCTCTCTCTCTGTCTCTCTTTATCTCTGTCTCTCTCTCTCTGTCTCTCTCTCTCTGTCTGTCTCTCTTTCTCTCTCTCTGTCTGTCTGTCTCTCTCTCTGTCTGTCTGTCTGTTTCTCTCTCTCTGTCTCTCTCTACCTCTGTCTGTCTGTTTCTCTCTGTCTCTCTCTGCCTCTGTCTGTCTGTCTGTTTCTCTCTCTGTGTCTCTCTCTCTGTCTGTCTGTCTGTCTCTCTTTGTCTGTCTGTCTGTTTCTCTCTCTCTCTCTGTCTCTGTGTGTGTGTCTCTCTCTCTCTGTGTCTGTCTCTCTCTCTTTCTCTCTGTCTCTCTCTCTCTGTCTCTCTCTCTGTCTCTCTCTCTTTCTCTCTGTCTCTCTCTCTCTCTGTCTCTCTCTCTCTCTCTGTCTCTCTGTTTCTCTCTCTCTGTCTCTCTCTGTCTCTGTCTCTCTCTCTGTCTCTCTCTCTCTCTCTCTCTCTCTCTCTCTCTCTCTCTCTCTGTCTCACGCGCGCTTCGTCATACGTCTCTTTCTCTCTCTTTTCTTCCTTCCCATCACAGGCCATTTCCATCCCCACCCCCTCACCCCCGTTCAAAACTCATAAAAAGATGAAAAGCGGGTAATATGACAGAGAAAGTGGTGTCAGTGTGATGGAGTGACTGAGAAAGACAGAGAGAGAGAGTAGGGGGGGGGGGGGGGGAGAGAGAGACAGAGATAGAGACACAGATATACAGAGAGAGATGGAGTGTGTGTGTAGGAAGAGGTAGCGAAGGAGGAAGATAGAGGGAGACAGACAGACAGACAGACGGACAGACACACACACACACACACACACACACACACACACACACACACACACACACACGCATAGGGAGAGGAAGAGAGAGAGAGTCTCTCGTGTCGTGCTGTCTGTATACCAGTGTGTCTTTCTCGCTGTTTCCATGTCTGTGCTGGAGTCTGGATGTATGTTTGAACCCCCAACTCCCCGCTCTCTCCTTACGCCTTCCTCTCTAATCTCGTCACCCTTTCTCTCTCTACTCTCTCTCTCTAAACCCTTTTTTTCACCCCTCACTCTCTACTCTCCCATGTCTCCTGTCTACCCAACTCTCTCTCTCTGCTTTCTGTAGATATGGGAATCGTTGACTTCATCTTATGAAAATCTATCTCAATTGTCCTTGCTAACACAGAATAAAGCTTGTATCGTGTAATGAATTCATCTTCTGAACCTCTCTCTGTGTCTCTCTCGGTCTCTGTCTCTGTCTGTCTGTCTGTCTCTGTGTGTGTCTCTCTCTGTCTGTCTGACTGTCTCTCCCTCTCTCTCTATCTCCCTCTGTCTCTCTCTCCCTCTGCCTATGTCTCTCCCCTCCTTCTCTCTCTCTCTCTCCCTCTCTCTGTGTGTCTCTCTCTGTCTCTGTGTCTTTCTCTCTTTTTTTTTCTTCCTCTCCCACTCTCTCACTCCTACAATCTCTCCTGTCCAGCAACTTCCACCGTCGCATTTCACGTTATCCAACTTCCATCTACTCGGGAGTCTGAGAGAGAGAGAGAGAGAGAGAGAGAGAGAGAGAGAGAGAGAGAGAGAGAGAGAGAGAGAGAGAGAGAGAGAGCTACGAAGAAGAAAAAAAAGAGTAATAGGTTCAGGGGGAAGGAAGGACACAGAGAACCCAGTCCCAGTTTTCAGCGTCAAGGAACTGTCAAAGGCGGAAGACTGATCCATACTCGTCACACCACATCCAGATTGAGATCAGTCATTACAAACTTCCCGAAAACCCAGGGGATGCGAGAGGGGGTCTTGGAGCGGAAAGAACGGGTTCAGGGTCTGTGTGTGTGTGTGTGTGTGGAGGGGTGGGGGGGGGGAAGGTGGGGGGGGGGGAGGGGGATCGGTAGCTTACTGGTTGGAACTAGCTGAAGAGGGCTACTGTACAAGAGAGCTGGGCGATACGGGAATGGTGCTGTAGTACCCTCATCCACCTAGCTCAGCGGAGTGGTCGCCTAGTGGTAACACGTCTGCCCAGGAAGCGAGACAATCTGAACGCAC
Organism: Babylonia areolata; assembly: GCF_041734735.1. Lineage (NCBI taxonomy): Eukaryota > Metazoa > Mollusca > Gastropoda > Neogastropoda > Buccinidae > Babylonia > Babylonia areolata. The sequence goes on from NC_134901.1 coordinate 10,751,217, forward strand.
GGATTCGAATTTCACCGTCCTCACCACTCCCCCCCCCCCCCCCCCTCCACTAGACCTTGAGTGGTGGTCTGGACGCTAGTCATTCGGATTAGACGATCAACAGAGTCCCGTAAACAGCATGCGCTTTGCGCACGCAAACGAACCCGTGGCAGCAACAAAAGGGATTTCTCTTGCAAAACTCTGTAATGAACAACAAAAACAAAACAAAACCCCCTACTTTGGCAGAAAACAAACTCTGGAGACAGACCGAAAGAAGGAGTGGTTGGTACTGTACTGTGACCACGTGCTCCTGCAGGAGAGAGCATCCCGAATTTGATACTGAGAAATACGGTTTGACGCTCTACAGTATGTTGTTGAACTCCACTCCATTCCACTACACTGCACTACACTACGCTTCATTACACTTCACTAACACTACACTACACTACACTACGTTACACTCCACACCACCCCCCCACTCCATTCCACCAAACTCCACACCACCCCCCTCCACACCACCCCACTCCACACCACCCCCCACTCCATTCCACCAAACTCCACACACACCCCCTCCACACACCCCCACTCCATTCCACCAAACTCCACACCACCCCCCTCCACACCACCCCACTCCACACCACCCCCACTCCATCCCACCAAACTCCACACCACCACCCTCCACACCACCCCACTCCACACCACCCCCCACTCCATTCCACCAAACTCCACACCACCCCCTCCACACCACCCCACTCCACACCCCCCCCCACTCCATTCCACCAAACTCCACACCACCCACCTCCACACCACCCCACTCCACACCACCCCCACTCCATTCCACCAAACTCCACCCCACCCCCCTCCACAGCACCCCACTCCACACCACCCCCACTCCATTCCACCAAACTCCATACCACCACCCTCCACACCACCCCACTCCACACCACCCCCACTCCATTCCACCAAACTCCACACCACCACCCTCCACACCACCCCACTTCACACCACCCCCACTCCATTCCACCAAACTCCACACCACCCCCCTCCACACCCCACTCCACACCACCCCCACTCCATTCCACCAAACTCCACACCACCCACCTCCACACCACCCCACTCCACACCACCCCCACTCCATTCCACCAAACTCCACACCACCCCCTCCACACCACCCCACTCCACACCACCCCCACTCCATTCCACCAAACTCCACACCACCACCCTCCACACCACCCCACTCCACACCACCCCCACACCACCCCACTCCACACCACCCCCACTCCATTCCACCAAACTCCACACCCCCCCCCTCCACACCACCCCCTCCACACACCCCCACTCCATTCCACCAAACTCCAAGCCACCCCCCTCCACACCACCCCCTCCACACACCCGCACTCCATTCCACCAAACTCCACCCCCCCCCCCCTCCACACCACCCCCTCCATGTGGCATGGCTGTGAGGAAAAAAAACAGGAAACTGCACTGGTTCCCGATCTCTCAAAGGATGGATTACAAACCAGCTACGTCTGCAGAGACCACTGGATCGAAGCTTTTTTTTTTTTTTTTTTTTTTTGAAAGGGGGTGCACTTGGGACGTGACCCGGGGTGGGAGGGGGTGGGGGGGTGGCGCGGGGTGGCGGGATTGGGGAAGCGGGATGGGAGGGTGGGGGGTGGGGAGAGCAGCTGATTAGTTAATTATTCAAGCTCTGGGGGTCCAATGAATCGAGAGCAACTGGTGCGTTGCAACCTGAGAGAGCTAATCTTTGTGTGTGTGTGTGTGTGTATGTGTGTGTGTGTGTGTGTGCAGTGTGTGTGTGTGTGTGTGTGTGTGTGTGTGTGTGTGTGTGTGTGTGTGTGTATGTGTGTGTGTGTGTGTGTCTGTGTGTGTATGTGTGTGTGTGTGTGCAGTGTGGACGGTGGAAATGGGGCTGGAGGACGTGCGGAAATTAGACTAAAGCTGGTACCTGTTTCTAAACTGAAAATGGTTTTTAACTCACTCAGTACGGCCAGTCCTCTCTTCTCCTCTACACAGACCCCTCGGATGTCCAGTGGGTGTCTGAATGACCCAACCTTTAGCTTCCGTCGTCAGAACTGTGGTATTCTTTGTCAACATTCACCTCTTCAGTATAAGAGCGTTCCGCTTGCAATATTTTGATGATGGTAATTGGTGTGAAACGCTGTTAGCGTCGTCTCTTTCGCCGTTCGGATGGAGAGAGTTAACCTTTCTAGTCAGTAGCCGGTTTTTACAAACGGTATTTTAATGCCAGTGCATTTCTGAACTAATGCCAACACGAATTTATTTGTTTTGATTCTTCCCCGACTCCACATCACACACACACGCACCCAGACACACGCATACACACACACACACACACACACACACACACACACACGCATACACATACACACACACACACGCATACACATACACACACCTCACCTACCCATACACCATGTAAACCGTATTTACACATTATAGGTCAAATAACTTAAAACACACACAAAATATATACGATAGAGTTTGTAGCACGCACACGCACACACACGCACACACACACACACACACACTCTCTCTCTCTCTCTCTCTCTCTCTCTCTCTGTGACAGATCTACACACATCCACATACTTCCCCCACATCCCCCCCAGTGCCCCCCTGCCCCCTCCCCTCCCCCCCACCACAGAGAGAGAGAGAGAGAGAGAGAGAGAGAGAGCACGCATACCTACCCTATTACACCACCAGCTCGTCACACACACACACACACACACACACACACACAAGCACACACTTAAAAGACTCATTTTCTTGACCTTTTTTTTCGTTTCCCTCACAGGAGCCGGAATCCTGTCGGAGCCAGTTTTATGTCGGATGTACGTGCCTTGCAGGAGCCTCCATGGGTTGTACAAGCTCTGTGTCGGCTTGGTTTTCTGTGACTGACCTTATTTTGCCTGACTCGGTGTGTGTGTGTGTGTGGAGGGGGGGGGGGGGGAGGGAAGGGGGGAAGGGGGGGAAGGGGGGGGAACAGTTTTGTTTATCTTGCACTGGTACCTATGAAATTAATTCTAGCCAGCAAAAACAAACAAACAAAAACAAACAACCCCCCCCCCCCAAAAAAAAACACACAAAAAAACAAAAAAAACAACGAAAAACAAAACTAAACAAAAACAAAACAAAACAAGAAAACAAACAAACAAGCAAACAAACAAAAATCAACGAAATAAAATGTAGGGTCAATGGCTGTATTTTTTGTTGAGTCCAAGTATGGTTGATGACTATTTGGATATTTCCATTGATTAGATCCATTTAATGCTTGCCAGAAACGCTGGATAATTCTGCACTACGCTTATTTTTTTAAAGTATCTTATTAGACACATGTTTTGACAGTTACACAATTTACAACGTTTCTGGCAAGCGGTAATGGATCTAATCAATGAAAATGTCCGAATGCTCCAAATTTGCAATTAATTTAATAACGAATAGAAGTTTTGATACATCCCAACTAGACTGCAAAAGGTTGGGGTTTTTTGTTCCGAATCCATATGTATGGCTGATATACACCAAAACGTGTCCACTATTTGTATGCAAGCCTCAGCTGACTTTTTGTTGCCTGCTAAAATAAATTCAGTATCCTCTTTGTGCTTTTTTGTGTTAATCGTTATACCATGTATATATTTGTTTTCACGTGTCATTATTGCTACTATCTCAACACATAAAATGAAGGTGACAGTATATCTTCCTGTATGCATTCTGCTATGCTACGATTATTATTATTATTATCAGCATTACCATTATTATCATCATTATTATTATTATATTCATTTGTGTGTGTGTGTGTTGTGTGTGTGTGTGTGTGTGTGTGTGTGTGTGTGTGTGTGTGCCCGCGCGCGCGCGCGCGCATGTGTGTGTGTGTGTGTGTGTGTGTGGGTGTGCGTATTTGTCTGGGTGTGTCTGTATCATATAATTATGATAATGATGATGACGATGTTTCTGACGAAGCTAATGAATTAGTGTGTGCACAGATAATCACGTTCATTCAGTGCACTAATGAATAATCCTTGAGCTAACGAATAATCAGTGAAATAATGAATAATCAGTTTAGATAACGAACAGTCATTAAGATAACGAGCGTGCAGAAAATGACTTGTTGTTCAATGAAGAATGCAGGGATGTCAATTTGCCGGCCGCGTGCTGTATAGTATGGTCATATTTTTTCTTCTTTCTAATTATTTTTGCCCCCTTTTTTTTCTTCGTCTTTTTTGTTTCCGGGTTCGTCGTTTCCATCAACTTTCTTCCGTCTTTGTCTCCGCTTCCTTCTGTCTTTCTTTATGTCTGTCTGTCTTTGTCTTCATTTTCCGCTTCCTTCTGTCTTTCTTGATGTCTGTCTTTCTCCTCTTTGTCTCCATCTTCCGCTTCCTTCTGTCTTTCTTTATGTCTGTCTTTCTCGTCTTTGTCTCCATCCTCCGCTTCCTTCTGTCTTTCTTTCTGTCTGTCTTTCTCCTCTTTGTCTCCATCCTCCGCTTCCTTCTGTCTTTCTTTATGTCTGTCTTTCTCTTCTTTGTCTCCATCCTCCGCTTCCTTCTGTCTTCGTTATGTCTGTCTTTCTCTTCTTTGTCTCCATCTTCCGCTTCCTTCTGTCTTTCTTTATGTTTGTCTTTCTCCTCTTTGTCTCCATCCTCCGCTTCCTTCTGTCTTTCTTTATGTCTGTCTTTCTCTTCTTTGTCTCCATCCTCCGCTTCCTTCTGTCTTTCGTTATGTCTGTCTTTCTCTTCTTTGTCTCCATCTTCCGCTTCCTTCTGTCTTTCTTTATGTCTGTCTTTCTCCTCTTTGTCTCCATGCTCCGCTTCCTTCTGTCTTTCTTTATGTCTGCCTTTCTCTTCTTTGTCTCATCTTCAGTTTCCTTCTGTCTTTCTTGATGTCTGTCTTTCTCTTCTTTGTCTCCATCCTCCGCTTCCTTCTGTCTTTTATGTCTGTCTTTCTCCTCTTTGTCTCCATCCTCCGCTTCCTTCTGTCTTTCTTTATGTCTGTCTTTCTCTTCTTTGTCTTCATTCTCCGCTTCCTTCTGTCTTTCTTTATGTCTGTCTTTCTCCTCTTTGTCTTCATTCTCCGCTTCCTTCTGTCTTTCTTGATGTCTGTCTTTCTCTTCTTTGTCTCCATCTCAGTTTCCTTCTGTCTTTCTTTATGTCTGTCTTTCTCGTCTTTGTCTCCATCCTCCGCTTCCTTCTGTCTTTCTTTATGTCTGTCTTCTCTCTTGTCTCCATCCTCCGCTTCCTTCTGTCTTTCTTGATGTCTGTCTTTCTCTTCTTTGTCTCCATCCTCCGCTTCCTTCTGTCTTTCTTTCTGTCTGTCTTTCTCCTCTTTGTCTCATCTCCGCTTCCTTCTGTCTTTCTTTATGTCTGTCTTTCTCTTCTTTGTCTCATCTCCGCTTCCTTCTGTCTTTCTTTATGTCTGTCTTTCTCCTCTTTGTCTCCATCCTCCGCTTCCTTCTGTCTTTCTTTATGTCTGTCTTTCTCTCTTTGTCTCCATCCTCCGCTTCCTTCTGTCTTTCTTTATGTCTGTCTTTCTCTTCTTTGTCTCCATCCTCCGCTTCCTTCTGTCTTTCTTTATGTCTGTCTTTCTCCTCTTTGTCTCCATCCTCCGCTTCCTTCTGTCTTTCTTTATGTCTGTCTTTCTCTTCTTTGTCTCCATCCTCCGCTTCCTTCTGTCTTTCTTTATGTCTGTCTTTCTCTTCTTTGTCTCCATCCTCCGCTTCCTTCTGTCTTTCTTTATGTCTGTCTTTCTCTTCTTTGTCTCCATCCTCCGCTTCCTTCTGTCTTTCTTTATGTCTGTCTTTCTCTTCTTTGTCTCCATCCTCCGCTTCCTTCTGTCTTTCTTTATGTCTGTCTTTCTCTTCTTTGTCTCCATCCTCCGCTTCCTTCTGTCTTTCTTTATGTCTGTCTTTCTCTTCTTTGTCTCATCCTCCGCTTCCTTCTGTCTTTCTTTATGTCTGTCTTTCTCTTCTTTGTCTCCATCCTCCGCTTCCTTCTGTCTTTCTTTATGTCTGTCTTTCTCTCTTTGTCTCCATCCTCCGCTTCCTTCTGTCTTTCTTTATGTCTGTCTTTCTCTTCTTTGTCTCATCCTCCGCTTCCTTCTGTCTTTCTTTATGTCTGTCTTTCTCTTCTTTGTCTCCATGCTCCGCTTCCTTCTGTCTTTCTTTATGTCTGTCTTTCTCTCTTTGTCTCCATCCTCCGCTTCCTTCTGTCTTTCTTTATGTCTGTCTTTCTCTTCTTTGTCTCCATCCTCCGCTTCCTTCTGTCTTTCTTTATGTCTGTCTTTCTCCTCTTTGTCTCCATCCTCCGCTTCCTTCTGTCTTTCTTTATGTCTGTCTTTCTCTTCTTTGTCTTCATGCTCCGCTTCCTTCTGTCTTTCTTTATGTCTGTCTTTCTCCTCTTTGTCTCCATCCTCCGCTTCCTTCTGTCTTTCTTTATGTCTGTCTTTCTCTCTTTGTCTCCATGCCTCGCTTCCTTCTGTCTTTCTTTATGTCTGACTTTGTCTTCTTTGTCTCCATCCCTCCCTTCTGTCTTTCTTGATGTCTGTCTTTCTCTTCTTTGTCTTCATCCTCCGCTTCCTTCTGTCTTTCTTTATGTCTGTCTTTCTCTTCTTTGTCTCCATCCTCCGCTTCCTTCTGTCTTTCTTTATGTCTGTCTTTCTCCTCTTTGTCTCCATCCTCCGCTTCCTTCTGTCTTTCTTTATGTCTGTCTTTCTATTCTGTGTCTTCATTCTCAGTTTGTTGCGTTCCTGTCTCTTTCCATCTATCATTTCCTTCTCTTTCTCTTCCTCCCTGTCCTTCTCTGTCCCTTATTTTTTTTATCTGTCTGTCTGTCTGTCTTTCTCCGTTCCGCCTATTCTCTCTCCATTATCTGTCCCGTCCTCTCTCTCTCTCTCTCTCTCTCTCTCTCTCTCTCTCTCTCTCTCTCTCTCTCTCTCTCTGTATCTTCCTTCCTGCTCTCTTTCTTTCTGTATTTCTTTCCGACTGTCTTTCCACCCCAGTTTCTCTTTCTTCTTACTTTGTCTTTCTTTACTCCCCTCCCCTCCCCCCCCCCACCCCCTCCTCTCCACGTCCACGTTTGTTAACAGGAGAAAATGAAAAAGTTCCGGAACAGTTTCAAATTAAATCACCTCACGTTACCCATAGCCCAGCCGACCGCAAGCTGTCATTTCAGGGCTTTCAAAAGCAGGAAAATGCATTGCACCGTGTGTGTGTGTGTGTGTGTGTGTGTGTGTGTGTGTGTGTGTGTGTGTGTGTGTGAGCGTGTACGTGCGTGCTGCCTTTCGTGAGTATGTGTGTGTGTGTGTGTGTGTGTGTGTGTGTGTGTGCGTGAGCGCGTCCTGGTTTTTGTATGTCCGTGTGCGTGTATTTGTGTGTGTGTGTGTTTGCGTGCGTGCGTGCGTGCGTGCTGGCTTTTGTAAGTGAATGTGTGTGTGTGCGCGCGTGCGCATGTCTTCACGTTCATTATCCCTTTCTTTCTCTGTGGCTGTCTCTTCGAGGAAATCATTTCCTTTTTCTGATTTACCTCTACTATTCAACCGTTCATCTTTTTTTTTTAAGTAACCAAATTTGCGAGAATACATACATATATATATCTATCTATCTATCTATCTATCTATCTATCTATCTATCTATATATATATATATCGAACTATATCCAAGGCCAAACAGAAGTAATTAACATTTTCTTTGTGTATTGCATCGTATTGCATTACATTGCATTGTGTGGTATGGTACTGTATTGCATTGTATTGTATCATTAGTTTTTGTCACAACAGATTTCTTTGTGTGAAATTAGCGCTGCTCTCACCAGGGACAGCGCGTCGCCACAGTGCTGCGCCACCCTTTTTTTCTGTCTGCAAGTAGGTTTGGTCTGCTATCAAAGTGGATTTTTCGACATAATTTTACCGGGGACAATCCTTTGTTGCTGGTTTTGTTTTGTTTTTTTGTTTCTTATCCCGTATTATGTCGGAGTACACTGGCTTTCTAATCGGCTGTAGTACCACTGGACCGCATGTGACTGTTGAAAATAATGTCACCTATTTCCAGCATCACTAACTGACTACTAAATCATTTTCATCATTAGATTTTTCTCTATCTTTAAAAATCGCGCCATAATTCCTGCATGGCCACCAAAGGCCTTACTTTTTTTTTTTTTTTTTTTAATTGATTTTCTTTCTTTTTAATATAACAGAGGGAGGGTGCGGGGTAGAGATATGGGAATGGAGAGAGTGTGGTATACAGTCTAAAAGCTACTCAAGTCATGCATTGTCGTCAGACAACGCGAAGAGTCCGACACCATTGCTCTTCCACCTCCTTTCTCGGCCTCTGTCTGTGTCTCTGTTTATCTCTGTCTGTCTGTGTGTCTGTCTGTGTGTCTGTCTCTCTCTCTCTCTCTCTCTCTCTCTCTCTCTATATATATATATATATATATATATAGAGAGAGAGAGAGAGAGAGAGAGAGAGAGATGTCATCATTTGTAGATAGATCGATCGATCGATATATACCAAGAATATTCACTCATTTGATCTTTGAAGTTGTTTGTTCTTACTCTTCTTACGTCCTTCCTACCTCTTCCTGTTCTTCCTTCCTGCATCCTTGCTCTCTTCTTCTCTACTCTTCTTCCACAAACGTTACCGGTTACCGTTGTCAGGTCACACACAAGAGGAGACCATGCACTGCCGACGGCGTCACTTTTTTGTGATGATCGGTAGTGCCTGTTCTGGTTCAACGGGAACTTCTTCTTCTTCTGCGTTCACTCGTATGCACACGAGTGGGCTTTTACGTGTATGACCGTTTTTACCCCGCCATGTTGGCAGCCATACTCCATTTTCGGGGGTGTGCATGCTGGGTATGTTCTTGTTTCCATAACCCACCGAACGCTGACATGGATTACAGGATCTTTAACGTGCGTATTTGATCTTCTGCTTGCATATACACACGAAGGGGGTTCAGGCACTAGCAGGTCTGCACATATGTTGACCTGGGAGATCGTAAAAATCTCCACCCTTTACCCACCAGGCGCCGTCACCGTGATTCGAACCCGGGACCCTCAGATTGACAGTCCAACGCTTTAACCACTCGGGTGTTACGCCCGTCGTTCAACGGGAACAAAAACATGTCCATTTAAGGCATGCAACAGTGCACATGGTGCGGCTTGAGGGGAGATCAACATTTCTTCTGCGGTCTGTGTGTGTGGGCGTGTATATATATATATATATATATATATATATATATATATATATATATATGTGTGTGTGTGTGTGTGTGTGTGTGTGTGTGTGTGCTTGTCCCTCCTTTTTGTTTCTGTTTCTTGTTTTTTTTTTTGCTTTTGCAACTATTTTCACTTGAATCGTTCTCGTGTAGAATTCATATCATATGTGTCCAAGTGGAAAATGTCTTGTGCAGTGTTTTAGGTCAGTATACTTGCTCTGGTTTTGTGAACCTGTTTGCGATGCTGCTTTCGCTCAGATTCACTTTGCAGTTTTCAGATATATGCAATGAGTATAAATACATATGTGCGAATGTATATGTGTCTCATATAAACAACGGATGTAAGTCGGTCAATGTGTTAATATCTCCACCGCTGGAAATATTAAGATTCATTCGTTCGTTCGTTCATTCATTCTGTTATTATCCCTCCCTCTCTCTCTTTTTTTTTTTTTTTTTTTTTTTTTCCTTACGTGATTCATTGTTACTGATGATGCTAAGCCGATTTGAGGTCAGAATTCGTTAACAAGCAACACAACACGACAGAGCGAGGAAGTGCATGTGTGTGGACTGCAAGGCTAATTGACTGACAACGCGGGGTCGTCAGACAAACCTCGCGGTTAACCACTTGACTGCTGGTGACAAAACGTGGCCGTCATTGAAAGGCTCCTGTCACCTCACTGAGACAGGACAGTCTGTCAGTCACCATTCTGAATTGGGATTTCTTCACCTTACGGTGTGTTGCATTACTTTTTGTTGTTTTTTTTTTTTTTCAGCAAAAACCAGTGACACCATTAAAACGTTGTGCATTGCACTTTAAGCTCATGTCACCACCCAAATCTCGTTTCAACTTGGTTCAGCAGTCAAGGGGTTAACATCACCGGAAATGGAGGGGGAGGGGCATAGCAAGGGGAATCGACGACGGAGGGGGGGGGGGGGGGGGGGGGGGGGGGGGGGGTTGACACATATATAACTACGTGAAATTCATCAACCAGCACTGTTGCATTTTTCTGCAGGAACAGGTCCTGTTAGTACGGACCTGTGGAGCATTGGGACAAGACAAATTTTTTTTTGGGGGGGAAAGGGGACATGTTGAGACTGGTACTTGAAGGTCCACTGGCTAACGCAGCAGAAGAAAATGACATTCAGTACTTTTTTTTGAGTAATGAAATCCAATGAAATTTTCGTCTTGATTCAGCTGAATTAATTGAGACCCGATCGGAGCTTGGGGTGTGTGCGTGGGGAGAGACGACAAGAAAGACGACGAGAGGAAGGAAGAAAGAAACGGAAAAAAAGAAGAAGGAAAAAACAAAAACAAAAACAAAAAACACGAAAGAGACAAAAATCTTGACAAGGAAAAAAAGAGAGTATTTTGATACTAAACTACTGTTATTTGTTCAGCATTTTTTTGTCCTCTCTTATCACAGCTTGATACAGAATAACCATCATGTAAGAGGTATTGCACATATTTCACACGGTACAGCACTTACATTATTTTCTTCTTTTTTTTTTCTCTCGCTGGCAGACTGGGATGCTTGGTAAAGTATGTCAGCTTCAGTGATGATATAAAAATACTACTCATGACGTATTCACCGTGGTGCATCGGATTGTCATTCGCTCATACTGAAGGAAAAAGAAACCGGCTTCACTGAAAAATGGACACCGCGACGAATCGATTTTTGTCTCTGTGAAACAACGTCTTCCATACTTCCTGTTCGTCTGTCAACATCCTTGCTAATTTCCCGATGAACAAATTCTCTTGTAAGGAAATAACAGAAGAAAAATATCTCTGGAGTTGTGAGAAGAGAATAACAGCATAAACGGTGTACACGTGTGTTCCTGTGGGACGAGAAGAAGTGTATAAAAGGTACACGTTTCCTCTTAGTTTTCTTTTTCTTATTAGTTACTAATGAGTATCAGGTCACGGTTTTACTTAAACCTAGTGTAAGTCTGACTGGGGCGTTCTAGCGCGTTGGGCTATTGCAAAGGTGAGGATTTTTGTTTTACGACGGAACGTGGTGTGGTGTGTATCAGTCACACAGCACGCTTTGACACCTTGAAGAAGAAGAAAAGGGGTTTGTGAAGATGATGGACCTGTATTAGCACCGACTGACCGGGGTGTGACGGGAGATTGGGCATTCTGGGGATAACCCGTTACACGCCATTCTAAGGTATGGAGTAGTACAGTGTGTATGTGTGTGTGTGTGTGTGTGTGTGTGTGTGCGCGCGCATGCGTTTGTGCGCACACTCACCATGTTTTTCACTCTTACAGGGAAAACACGTGCGCGCGCGAACACACATACACACTTTACCATCATTCGCATACACAAACATAATATACACACAAACGCTTATAAACCTCACACGTACACGTGGGCACACACGCACACATGCGAGTATGCACAAAACACACACACATATGTAAATGCACGCGCACACACGCACGCACTCTCACTCCCTTAACCCATTTCACACACGATCTCTATCCTTGTCAAGACGCTAGAGCTGTTGGTAATGCTGCATACAAAGGACATGATCACCACTAAAGTTGTAACATTCAGTGGATTTGCGCTTCCAGCCCATAGACACTAATGATTTGAGTCTATGTTCCAGGCTGATTTTATATGGCAATACACATCATGACTGCAGTTAGTAAACGTTAGTTTGATCTAGATCTAAGCCGAAGGTCCACAGATTCATGCATCAGCATATAGGCGTGAAATATTTAAACATCCATTGTCGACGTTGGCTCTCTTGTGGCTGTATAATCTATATTGCATGACGTCACTCCTCCACTTGTCATTCTCGTCTTTGTTCGAGTACAGAGAGAAAATACGAACTTTCCTGTGCCTTTGTCATATCGAAATCTAAAAATTTACTTCATCTGAATCGTCTGACACCACAAATTCTTGTTTTAAAGTTACAGGCAGATAACTATGTGTGTTTTTCCATGATCGGATTGTGGCTGAATAATCTGTATTGCACGACGTCACTTCTCCACTTGCCATTCTTGTCTTCGTTTGAGTAGTGCAGAGATAAAATACGAATTTTCTTGTGCCTTCTTTATATGAAAAATTTAAGTTTATTCAGTTCTGAATCTTTTGACACCACATAGATATTCAGGATAATTATTGTCTTTTAAGTCACAGGCACACAACTATTTGCAAAAGTTTAAAATTGTTTTCGGATTTAAAGGTTTCCATGGAATTAACTCATTACGAAGGTCTGCAAATGTGGTTATAGAACGAAATAACCCCCGAAAGCGGAGTATGGCTGCCTACATGGCGGAGTAAAAAATGGTCACACACGTAAAAAAGCCCACTCATGAACGTACCAGTGAACGTGGGAGTTGCTGCCCACGAACGAAGAAACTGAAATAGATGAAGAGTAACACACACACACACACACACACACATTAACGAAGGTGGTTATAACTTTAAGTAGACTGTATTGTTTCACAGACGATTTCATATACATGAGCGCACCCCACTCATTGTTATAAATTCATGCATGCTAATTGCATAGTACTTCCAATCCACTGGATCGGAAAGAGAGAGAAAGAGAGGGGGGAGGCAGAGACAGTCAGACAGAGAGAGAGAGAGAGGGTGGGGGTGGCTGATTATTTCTCTATAGGGTTGGCACCAAGGCGATTAACTCTCTGGAATTACTCCGTCTGTGCGTGTTGTTGAATTGCATGCAGATCTATTCTTCGTGTGTTTTGTTGTTGTTTTGTTTTTTTTTCTGGTGAACAAACCAACTTTTTCATTTTCTATTCCTTGAAGTAAAATGTGCCTGGGTTTGTTTGGGTTTTTTTTTTCTCTCTCCCCCCCCCCCCCCCCTCCAAGTCTGTTAAACATGCATTTCTTTTCTTTTCATTTCTTCGGGTAAACGCACGCACACACACACACACACACACACACACACACACACACACACACCAAACACGGGCACCCATATGCAACCAATCCTAATCGATTACAGAATTATAGGCTCACATTGTTTGCACCATCAGATCCCCAAACGCTTCCAGTGAGCTTACTATGATTGATGACGTGAAAATCAATGTAATTGTATTGTATTGTATTGTATTGTATTGTATTGTCACAATAGATTGTTCTGCGTGAAATTCGAGACTGCTTTCTTTGGGAGGAGCGCTTCGCCACAGTGCAGCGCCACTTTTTTTCTGTCTGCATGCGTATGTGTTTTGTTATCAACGTGGAATTTTCTGCCGAATTTTGCCAGGGACAACCCATGCCTAGCTTTATGAAGCTGAACTTTCTTGTGAACCCTGTTATGAACCAACCATCCGAGTCTTAGTCCGAGTCTCTCTTCCAACTCTCTTTTTTTTTCATTCTCTTTTGACCATACTGGTTGCTATTTTCTATATCACATTTCTTTTGCCTGGCACATTTCCTTGACAAAGTTATCATAACAACAACATACTGTGTGATGATTTCAGTTGCCATTTTCATTCTGATTTCTGTCACCCTCCAGCTATGGTGTGTTTGAACCTGACGGACTCCAGCTCCTCTTCCTCCTCCTCCACCACCACCACCACCACCACCACCGGGATGAACACCACCACCACCACCCTCACTACCACCACCATCACAGCAGCAGCAGCAGAAGAAGACCTGGCTGACCGGATGGACCAGGAACTGTTCGAGGAGGTGAGCCACGTGATCTACGGCTTCTTGCTGCCATCTGTCTGCGTGTTCGGGATGGTGGGCAACGTGCTGAACCTGGCCATCCTCACCAGGAGGAAGCTGCAGAAGTCGTTCCGGACCCTGGAGCAGGCGGCCAACCTGTGCCTCATCTCGCTGGCCGTGTCAGACCTCATGTTCTGCGTCTTCGCCTTCCCGTCCATGTTCCTGCCTGAGGATGATGTGTACAGGTCCAGGGGTGAGTTTGTTTGTTTTTTTTGTTGTTTTTTTCCGCGGCGTGGTGGTGGTGGTGGTGGTTTGTGGGTGGAAGCGTGGGTGTGTGGGTGGGAAGGAGGTGAATTGTGGTGGTGTGTCAGGGGGAGGTGGAGGGGGTTGGTGGTATGTGGGGTGATGAATGTGTTGGTTGGTGGGGAGGTAGTGGTGGTGGCGGTGGTGGTGGTGGTGATGTGTGTGTGTGTGTGTGTGTGTGTGTGTGTGTGTGTGCGCGCGCGCGCGCCCGCGTGTGTGTGTGTTTGGAAGTGGTGGAAATGTGGGAGAGAGATGGCTGGCGTGGATGCGTAGCCGAGGAGGAGGTGGGTGTTGGTGTTGGTGGTGTGTTGGGGATGGTTCACGGTGTGTGTTTTGAGAGGAGTTAAGTGGAGGTGGGTGGTTTTCCTCACTCCATCCTGATGTCAATGGATACCCGACTTCCGTTGGGGAAGGTCAGAACGGCCGGAGGAAAGGAGCAATAATAATGATAATAATAGTAATAATGATGATAATCATAATAATAACATTAATAATGATAGGACATTTGGTAAGCCCAATCTGATGATACAAAATCACTGGGGTTTTCTTCACCCCACACCCAATCCACTCAAGATGCAGACTCACACGCGCGCAGGCACACCATGACCGCTCAAGGCATATGAACATGTGTACGTTTAGAAATAGTTAAAACAAAAGAAGTAAAATTTAAAATAAAACATAAAAGTTAAGACAAGAAGTTATTTACTGATTACAATTTCAGTTTCAGTTTCAGTAGCTCAAGGAGGCGTCACTGCGTTCGGACAAATCCATATACGCTACACCACATCTGCCAAGCAGATGCCTGACCAGCGGCGTAGCCCAACGCGCTTAGTCAGGCCTTGAGAAAAAGCAGCGCCCAATAGGGGACACGAGCCCCTGACCCTCAGATTAAAAGATTACAATGGAACTAAAAGAGTTTTCAAAGAGGATTTGAACGAAGGGCTAGAAACAGCATGGCGGACAGGAAACGGGAGTGAGTTCCATGAGGAAAAAGCCTGGAAAGAGAAAGTGCGTTTTCCATAGAAGGGATTTTTTTAAGAGACGTCATCACCTGATGACTGGAGCTGGCGAGATGGACAGTTGTAATGCAGAAGCTCAGAAAAGTAAGCCATGCCATTCATAAATTTGTAGCACAGGAGAGAGAGTTTGTAATCTATTCTTTTCTCAACAGGTAACCAGTGGAGGGAATGGAGAGGAGTGATTTGAGCAGATTTGGGAGAACAGAAGATAGGTCGGTTTTGGACTCTCTGAAGTCCGGATAACAAGTAGTTGGGGCATCCAGTGAGCAAAGAATTATATTAATCAAGCCTAGATAGGACCAGGGAACAGACAAGGATTTTTTATGCATCCGGAGACAGAAAGTGCCGAATGGAGCTTATTCTGCGTAACTCAAGGTAACAGATTTGACAGATCGAGGAAATTTGCTGTTCAAAAGATAGTCTGATCTAAGTAAACACCAAGGATGCGATCAATTTTTGAAGTTGGAACATTGCACCCATCTAACTGAACAGTTTGGGGGAGTGAAATATAACTTTGCAAACGTTTTGGAGCAAGAAAATTCATTTCTATTTTTCGCTTTTCCGTAGCTTGTTGCTTGTCATCCATGATTTTATGTCCGCTATACATTATTGACACGGTAGAGGTGATATTCTCAGAAAGATGAGAGACGGGACCAGACTTGTAAATATGGTTATCATCCGAAAAGCTGTGATGTGAAAGAGAATAATGGGAAATAATTTATGAAGCAGGTTGTATAAAAAGTAGAAAAAGAACTGGTCCAAAGACAGATCATTGGGGAACACCTAATTCTGAGGGAGAGGGTCTTGAATGCAGACGGTTCAAAGTCACAGTGTGGTTCCGGTTGGAGAGGTAAGAGCTGAACCAAGAGAGAGCCGTGCCAGACACACCGAAAGTATGGGAGAGTCGGTTTATCAAAATATAATGATCAATGGTATCAAAGGCTGCTGATAGATCAAGAAGAGAAGTATCATTTGTGTCCAGGGCTATGAGGTCATCGACAATTTTCATTAAAGTAGTTTCAATGTTGTGACCAGCACGTGTATGGCTGATGTGGAGTGATGGCCTAGAGGTAACGTGTCCGCCTAGGAAGCGGTTCGCATCGCGGCTCAGCCGCCGATATTTTCTCCCCCTCTACTAGACCTCGAGTGGTGGTCTGGACGCTAGTCATTCAGATGAGAAGATAAACCTAGGTCCCGTGTGCAATAAGCACTTAGCTCATGTAAAAGAACCCACGGCAACAAAAGGGTTGTTCCTGGCAAAATTCTGTAGAAAAATCCACATCGATAGGAAAAACAAATTAAACTGCACGCAGGAAAAAATACAAAAAAATGGGTGGCGCTGTAGTGTAGCGACGCGCTCTCCCTGGGGAGAGCAGCCCGAATTTCACACAGAGAAATCTGTTGTGATAAAATGAAATACAAATACGATAAGCTGATTGCAAAGAAAAGAACATGTTCTAAATAGGGTGTTCAGGAGTTCCAGAAGAACAATCTTTTCAGTTATTTTGGACATAAAAGACAGATTGGAAACGGGTCTATAGTTTTCCAGATATTCTCAATCAAGAGATGGCTTTTCCAGAAGTGCTTTGACAACTGAATATTCAAACACAGATGGAAAGGTGCCGGACAGTAGGGAGTTGTTTTTTTTAATGACTGAAGTGAAATTGCGAAGTAGAATGTCATAGCATTCAGAAAGAAGGGATGAATGCAGGGGGTCAAGTTCACAAGTTCTTATCACAGTATTTTTGACAGTGTCATGTACAGTTGTTTCAGACACAGGTTGAAAGGTAGTGGGGGGAGACCCAGATAACTTGTAGTGCACAACGAAATCAGAATAGAGTTTAAGTACGAATATCTTTGATCTTGTATATGAAAAAGTCAGCAAAAGCTTGGGGAAGTTCTGATGGACAAACAGATAATGGTATGGGAAAAGTATTTGCCTTACCGAATCAACTGTGATATCAAATAACTCTCTAGATGTTGTACCGGCAAGTATCTTAGCATTAAAGGATCATTTTGCATTATTTACAGTTCAATTGGCTAGTTTATTTGCAGTTTGGAAAATTTGTTTGAGGGGTGGGCGGCCAGTTGAAAATATTGCGTAAAGTGGAAGGGGCGAATTTGTCAAGTAGATCTTTAAGGAGATTGAGTTTTTCTGCATCGTTTGATTGAAGGGAATTAAATCTGGATGGCAGATGAGACCTAAATACACCGAGTTTATGCTCATGGCTTCAACAAATACTGGGACAGGAGGGGGCTGACTATGACGCCGCGGTGTGTGGTATGTGTTGAGTCATGTGGTGTGGTGTGTGGTGTGTTGTATGTCGTTTCACTTGGGCATGTTCCTTCCCCCACAGGTGTGCTGCTGACATACAGAGTGTACGGCACGGCCATCATCAACGTGTTCATCATGATGTCCACCTGGCTAACGGTCGCCATGTCCCTGGAGCGATACCTGGCCATCTGCCACCCGCTGCGCCAGGACCTGTACCTGACCACGCGCCGCATCAAGATCGTCATCGCCCTCACCTACATCCTCTCCTTCATCTTCAACATTCCCGTCCTCTGGCGCTATGAAGTGCAGGAGATCTGCCCAGACCAACTCGCCTGTCTGGACTCCTCAGCCTTGGCTCAGGTTGTCAACGGAGACTCCGTGGGCAGGAGGACTGCTCTCTCCTCCTCCTCGGACGGGAGGAGGAGTAGCAGTCGGGGGGAGGGGCAGCTGAACAACATGAACAACGCCACGGCAGAGAGTGTGGGTGGTGTGTTGGCGAACTTCACGTTAAAAGATTCTGAGAACATGGCCGCTGCGGCGAACGTGACTGTTGCAACGCTTGTGGAGACGGTGGTGAAGACAGTTCACGACGAGGCAAAGACTCCGCTCCAGCCTGGTGCGGCGGTGGGGTTCCGGCCAAATCAGGTGGCCCTATGGGGGTCGTCCCAAGTGGACATGGTCTACCGTCTCCTATGGGCCGTGGTCAACAACGTGATCCCTCTCCTGCTGCTGGTCTACTTCAACGTGTGCCTGTGCCGCAAGATCTACCGCTCCTACAAGATGCGCCAGAAGTTCAAGCAGGAGCATCACAGCCGTCATGAGAACTCCAGCCACGTGCTGACAGTCACGCTGGTGGTCATCGTCCTCATGTTCTTCGTGCTGGTGGCGCCCTCAGAAATCGTCATCCACACGGCTCTGGCGACCAACAACAACAACAGCTACACCTACCGCAGCGTGGAGGCTGTCATGAACTTCATGCAGAGCCTCAACTTCTCCGTCAACTTCATCCTCTACTGCATCATCTCCCCTTACTTCCGCAAGACCCTCAAGTACCTCTTCTGTTGCGGCTGCTACAACATCCACCAGGTGTCCAGGCAGTGGAAGAAGGACTTCGAGACCTCGCTCATGTGACGGCGCGCCAGTGACGTGGCCAGCTTGGGGCGCAGTTCCAGCTTCCGGATGCGGGAGTTGCGGCCCCTGTCGCAGCACCGTCGTCACACGGACACCCGCGTCACCGTGTATGAGGAGCAGCTCCAGATGGACACGTCACTGCTGTGAATGAGATCGTAAACAATGGATCATGAACAAGACGAAAACGTCACATATGTTACGTAGATCGTAAACAATGGGTCATGAAGATCAAAAACACCCTACGTGTGAAGTGGATCACGAAATAAAAATTCCCACCACTCATTGTCTCATTGCCTCATTATTCTTTTATTTCCCACACGTGATGTGGACCATAAGCAAGAAAAACGTTAAACATGGGAAGGGGGTCACAAACAATGGATCACGGGCCAGAAAATAACGTCCTACATGTGAGGTGGATCATAAACAAGAAATGTCCACATGTTAAATGGATCATAAACACACATGAAAACTTCCCACATGTGAAGTGTATCATAAACAAAGCTGGAAAACCTCCAGCTTGTGAAACTGATAGCAAACAAAACAAAAGCAAAGAAAAGAGAGAAAGGAACTTCTTAAGTGTGAAATGGATCAAAAAGACGAAAAAAAAAAACCCAAAACAACAAACAAACCCGTGACACATGTGAAATGATAAAATGACCAAAACCCGGTTCCACAGATGAAGTGTATCCATAAACAAAAAGCTCTACATGTGAAGTGGATCGCAAACAAGGAAATTGTCTCAAGTGTAAAGTGGATTGAAAACATATGAAGACTGAACAAAGTCATATATGTGAAATGGATCATAAAGAAGAAAAAAACGTTACATGTTCTTTGTTGTCATATATGTGAAATGGATCATAAAGAAGAAAAAAACGTTACATGTTCTTTGTTGTCATATATGTGAAATGGATCATAAAGAAGACAAACGTTACATGTTCTTTGTTGTTGTTTTTTAAGGCAAGGCAAGGAGTTTATTTTATGTACCTACCGGGAGCACTGGAAAATGATTGACCCTTTTATGTGTTGTGAACTGGTGAATCACGTTGGGACTTTGATCATCCGTCACAGTAACGGATGCTCGAGAAGCCAACGTAACAACCAACACATGTTAAACAGACAATATAAACAAAATTCGCACGTGAAGTGGATCATAAACAAGGAAAACGTCACATATATTATGTGGAATGGATCATAAACTGGGGAAAAAAACGTCACACATGTGAAGTGTACCATAAACAAAACAGAAAAGAACCTTCCATATGTGAAATGGATACGAATCAATAATCGTCCTTCGTGTGAAATGGATCACAACTTTTTTTTTTTTTTTTTTTTTTAAGTCATACATGTAATGCGGATCATAAAGAATGTATAATAAACAAACATAAAAAGGTCACGTCCCGCATGTAAAGTGCAAGGTTGAAAAAACTAAAAATCTTTCCCGAAGCGTGTCAAGCAATGGACACGGTTTTTTTTGACTCACTTGTGTAAACAAAGTGAGTCTATGTTTTAACCCGGTGTTCGGTTGTGTGTGTGTGTGTGTGTGTGTGTGTGTGTGTGTCCGTGTGTCTGTGTGTCCGTGGTAAACTTTAACATTGCCATTTTCTCTGCAAATACTTTGTCAGTTGACACCAAATCAGGCATAAAAATAGGAAAAATTCAATTCTTTCCAGTCATCTTGTTTAAAACAATATTGCACCTCTGGGATGGGCACAAAAAAATAAAGAATGAAGCCTAATTATATGCAAACTGCATTTACTGTTATATTTATATCTTTTGTATTCTTTAAACTTGGCACTTTGATCTGATATTCTGACCCAACAACAAGAGTAGTCATTATTATCATTTTTTGTTCAAACAGGAACTTCTTTTGCTAAGCATGGAAGTTTTATTTATTGGAAGTTTTATTTATTTTGCAAACGTTTTGGTGCAGCTGGTAAAAAATGGAAATTACTCGGTAATTATGCTAGGGGACTTAATTTGCTTTAAACTGATCTTTCTCACTTTAAACATTACATTTTGAAATTATACTCAATACATAAAAAGCTTGTGCGTTTTACTCTCAGTCACAAGTGAGTCTTGAAGCCTTGCCTCTCTTGTTTATGTTTGTTTTGAGTGACAACTGCCAGTCAAGGTTTAACTCTCCTTCTCTCTTTGAGAAAGAGAGAGAGCGAGAGAGAGAGAGAGAGAGAGAGAGATTCTGATAATTGGCTATTCAGTGTCTCACGCTGTCTGTTTTCCAGTGTGTCTTTCTCCCACTGTTTCCATGTCGTCTAAGCCGCAGTCAATATGCATGTCTGCCGCGTTTGAAAACCCCATCTCTCTCTTCAAACCTTTTCTCTCTAATCTACCCCTCCCCCTTCTTTCTCTCTCTCTCTGTGCTCTCTTTCTATACCCTTTTATTTCACGCCCTCTCTCTCTCTCTACTATCCCCTCTTTCCAGTCTCCCTATCTCTACTTTTTGTATATATGGGGGGTGGAGGGGTGGGGGGGGGGGGGGGCATGCTGACTTCATCTTATGAAAGTCCGTCTCAATCGTCCCCGCTAACACAGAATATAACCTAATTCGTATGAGTTTATATATATATACATCTCTCCTCACTATCTCACTCTCTCTAATGCTCGGGGGCATGCACATGATGGCTGCGGGTTGACAAAAGCCCCGCCGACAATTTTCTTTTTCTGCCGTCAGTTACTATCAGTCAGTGACAAGAATTTTAGTACAAGTGATTTCTGAAGCATCTACAAAATTAAGTCCTATTTTAGCGTCCTAAATTCCTGGAGCTACATACCGGCACTTTTCGTGTCTGTTGCAAAGCAGACTTAAATTATATACAAAACAACGTTCGTTTGAACCTTGACATCCATTGTAAAACGTGTAAAATGCCCCCCCACCACCCACCTTTTTTTTTTTTTTTTTTTACAAGGACAGCACGCTTCCCGTCGCCATATTTGCGTACATCTCGTGACACAGTGCGCCATTGTTTCGTGCGTAGCCTTTTTAAATAGCATGCGGCGCACATGGTTCTGTTTACAAAATTGCGCGAGTCGCGATGTGTGTGTGTGTGTGTGTGTGTGTGTGTGTGTGTTGCGACGTGTTGGCCTGACAAAGCATTGCTTGTGAACAATGATAATTATGAACTTTGTACTTTTTTTCCAATTATAATTGTTAATCTTTTTTTTTTTTTTTTTTTTTTTTTAAATTGTTGTAGTGTTATTGTTTTTAATTGTTAACATCAGTCGTAATAACAGTAGCAGTAAAAGTGATGTCTTGATTTTCTGAAGATTAAGATAAGACTTTTTTTTTTCAGTGTGTGTGTGTGTGTGAGAGAGAGAGTGTGTGTGTGAGAGAGAGAGAGAGTGAGAGTGTGTGTGTGTGTGTTTGCATGTGTGCGGATTGTGTGTGTGTGTGCGTGTGTATGTTTGAGAGTGCGCACGCGCGCGTGGTTGTGTATGTGTGCGTGCGTGCGCACGTTTGAGAGTGCGCGCGCGTGTGTCTGTGCGTATGCGTGTGTGTGGTGTTGTGTGTTTGTATGTGTGTGCGTTGTAAGTCTGTGTATGCGTGCGCGCGCGCGTGTGTGTGTGTGCGCGCGTGAGTGTGCATGTTTGAGAGCGCGCGCGCGCTTGTGTGTGAGCGCTGTGTGTGTGTGTGTGTGTGTGTGTGTGTGTGTGACACAATGTAGAAGGTGGGGTCTAGGTTGTCAGGATGTGTTATGTGGAATTAATGTATGACATTGACACAATAAAGGGAATGAAATGAACCATGTTTCAGGTAAGTGCGTGTTTTGAGTATTCAGTCATCCACACATACGCATGCACAATTATAACAAAACTCAAACGATGACTCTCAATGACTTATTGAATCATAAATACAAAGACTCAAATTTCAATATGTACAATCATATCTAATTATACAGAGAGAGTTGTTTTTTGTTGTTGTTTGTTTGTTTGTTTTTAATAAACTGTTATTATTTTTTTTATGTTTAAGTCTTTTCCTACAGCCAATACAGGTGCAGGTTCCTTCAAAATGTTCACAACATATGAAAACAGCAGCAGGCATGGAGCCTGTTGCGAAAACAGAAGTGATTGATACTGATAACATCAACCGACAGTAGAAACAAGGACATGATCATGTGGATCCCATCTCTCTGATATATTGTGGTCCGGTTTGTCTGGCGGCACACAGCATTCTGATGATTGGTGTTTTCCGTCCAGACAGTAGTTTTGCTCGCGCTGCACCTTGCATCCCATCCATCCAAGGAAACCGTCTGCAGCGTAAAAGAATGTCAGTACGTCTGTGCACCGCCACTACATTCTCATAGGCGCACTCTCACTCACTGTTTCCACAACACACAGAACTCCCATGACTGTCTACTGATTCACTGTTGATTAGTTTAGATAACAAAAAATATTCTGAACCTAACTGCACCTTCACATTCAAATTCTAACGATCACAGTCAGGACAGAATTAAAAAAAAAAAAAACAGCAGTAGGTAACTTAAAAATATCGTTTTCTGTTTAACAGATCTAATGTCAAATCGTGGAGGCAAAATCATGCCAGCCAAACACTCGTATGTACTATGTAGACTCAAGTAAAGAAAAAAATAGTTTAACATTAAGTTCAAAATCATACACATAAACAACGAACCTACAACAAACTCTTTAAGACCTGAAATTAATTGCAGGATCCTGTAAAATGTTATGCCACAAATCAAAAACAATGATACCATCCAATTTCACAGAAGCAACAGCACGAGCTTCGTTCCATCGCTGGACTACACACAACGAGTGAAATAATGACGGAATATTGCATTTACCTTGCTCATAGCAGCATAAACGGTCTCGTGCAGTAGTAGTGGAGAGACATCTTCAGTTATTGCAGCATTCTCAATGCTCAGAAAATGATATTTCATTTGTTTTAAAGGCGAAACGTCTACGCGTCTGCTTGCTAGCATTAGTGACCGTTTCAAGGGAGGTAAGTCTGTTTGCCTCTTGCGAAAACAGAGGCGCATGACATGACACAACATTCATGACATAGGTGCCGGGAAGACTAGCAGTTTTGACTTTTGAAAGTGCGTCTGTGTGCGTGCACATGTGCCCATGCGTGCGTGTGAGTCCCATGTTCATTCAATTACTTTGCTTCCTTTTTCAATTATTTATTTATTCATTTATTGACTTGTTTGCCTAGCTATTTGTTTACTTGGTTTGTTTATTTCATTTCATTTGCCAGTCATTATTCTCTTATAAATACATACACATATTTACATTGTTTCTGCTTTTAGAAATTGTCTTGTGTATGTGTGGTGCGTATGATAATGATCAGACTGCGTTTGAGATTTCTGAAACTGACTTTTTAAACACGTTTTATCTTAGACAAACCAGCTATATTTATATCTATTATATTTTGATTAAGATATGCGCATACATACTGCACCAGTAGTTGTTGGGGATTTTTGTTGTTGTTAAAGAGAACTACTAAATTTACATAAACTGGAGATACATATATTGAGAAAACATGACCATGTTTACTGCTATCACTAGTTTTGTTGTTTTACAGTAAAGTGACCTGTTACTGGGAGTTTCGTGAGTTTAAGCACAATGATAGATATCAAGTCCTTTTTCATTTGCTCGCTTTTTTCTGAGTGTTGTACATATTTCAATGGTATGGGTTGGTTCTGAACACAGCTAGCATTTAAAGAACCTCAGATAATGATTTATACTACTACTACTACTACTACTACTACTACTACTACTACTACTACTACTAGAGTCTGTTCTAAGTAAACACCAATATTTTTTTCCATAACGTTTCCCACAAGTCTTACAATAACGTATGATCCAATTTTACAGGCAATCAAAATGTGGTCATTTCTGAACATTTCCAAATTTGAAATATCAATACTTGAACTTTAAGTCATCTGAATACTTATCCAGTTATCCAGTTGATAAGTATTTGCAATGTTCATGAAAACATTGCATCATGTGGAAAACATAGGCTATAATTAAAGTGTTTTCATAGCCCACGGAAAGAAAACAAAAGCACAAAGTACGGCTTTTCAGTTCACCCAGAAAAGAAATACACATCCCAAGATGGAAGGTAACTTTTTTTTTATATGCATAAACATAATCATATCACTTTTAAACGAACTGATGAAGAACACCAAATGTCGGTTCATGTGTAACTGAATAATAATAATAATAAAAAAAAGATACACAAACAGAGAGAAAACATATTTCCTTTTCTGATGTTCATACTAATGGTGTGTGTGTGGGGGGGGGGGGGGGAGGTGGCAGGGGGGGAGGGGGGAGGTGAGTGGGAGGGGGCGGGGGGAATTTATGTGGGGGTGTTGGTGTGTGGGGGTGCGTATGTATGTGTGGGGGTGTTCTTCAGTATAACGTCTATCCACAGAATATGATTGTGTGTGTGTGTGTGTGTGTGTGTGTGTGTGTGTGTGTGTGTGTGTGTGTGTGTGTGTGTGTCTGTCTGTCTGTCTGTGTCTTTCGTGTGTGTGTGTCTGTCTGTGTCTCTGTATGTGTGAGTGAAGAAGACTTAGTATGATTTGTTCAGAGGAAGAGGATCTTCAGAAAAGACTGACTGAGCATGCTCAGTATTTGGTGACGTCAGGATAGACCTGGTCCCAAGCTATGGCAGACCTGAAGAAAGGGGTTTCCAAATCAAGAGAAGCAACGCTGCACACAGGACGAAAGAACAAGAAAAGAAAGAAACCTAAAATCGCCTGGGTAGCGTAACATCGTTTGACCATCGACTACCTTCCAAATCCACGATCATCATGGGCAATTTAAAGATTCTGTACAGCAGTGAGGAAAACTAGATCTTCCCTTTGAACAGCTTCATCGCTGCAGACAGAAGACACAGAAATCGTGGAGAAATCTAAAAACCAACTGTTCCCCGCCACCATGTCCCTCATGGCCCCCAACTTCAAAATGGTCATTTATTGTGCCAGAAGAAATGTGACACTTGTGCACATTCAGAGAACATAGTTGAGTGTGTCTGTCCTTGGGATGGAAGGAGGTGGAAAATCAGAAACCACCTTACTAGCACTAGTCCAAATGTGGTGTACGTCGTAACATGCCAAACCCATCCAGAGACTTTCTGTAGGATGGATCATAATTGCCACAATATGATTTTGTTCCCTTGTTCTTGTAAAGTGCCACAATAGTGGCATATCGGAAGTCTGCTGGTATAGCTTCTTTCTCCCAGATGGTCGAGAAGACGTCGTGGAACGCTTTGAGAGCTGTGGTTCCAAGTGCTTTGAACACTTCAGCAGGAACTCCATCTTTTCCTGGTGCTTTCCCGCAGTTCATCTGCAGTCCTGACTTCATTCTCAGTGGGCGGTAGGTCGAGGTCCTACTGTGTAGGCTTCTGGGGGATCTGTTAAAGAGCTTCCTGGCCAACAGTAGATGGCCGGTTGAGAAGTTGGCCGAAGTGCTCCCCCCGCCTTGCGCTGACACCCTCCTTGTCCTTGATAGTCAGAACCATCACCAGAAAGCGAAGGGGCTGTTCCTCGTCTTGAGGGGCCATAGATAGCCTTGATGGCACTGAACAGCATCTCGGAGTTGTTGGTGTGTGCGTAGAGCTGCACTTCATCGGCCTTCCTCTCCCACCATTGGTCTTGCATGGCGCAGAGTTTTCTCTGGGCTATGGCCTGACAGTCCCTCACCCTGTCCTGTCGTGAGGAGCAGTTGGGGTGATTCAGCCAGTCCTGTCGTGAGGCGCAGTTGGGGTGATTCAGCCAGTCAATGAGGACCTTTCTCCTTTCGTCCAGCAGTGCTTGCACGGTCTCATCGTTTTCATCTAACCAGTCTTGGTGGACCCTCCTCTTTGGGCCTACCACTGTCCGGCTGTCTCTGTGACCACGTCTTTGAACTGGTTCCATTTTTCCTCTGATCCACCAGTTAGTGGTCCTGTCGCCTCAAACTTGTCATTCCTGCTGGTATTTTGGGGGACAGGAGTCTGGCTGTGTTGAAGGCCTCTCTATCTTCTATCGAGCTTTGGGCGTTTACTTGGAGGGGGACTATGCGAATGTTGAGCTCAGCTCTAACAAGTCGGTGATCCGTCCAGCAATCTGCACCACACATTGCTCTGGTGATGAGGACGTCGCTGCTGTCACGTTGGCGGGTGATGATGAAGTCAGTGAGATGCCATTGTTTAGGTCTGGGGTGCATCCACGTCGTTTTGTACCTATCAGCCTGCCTGAACGTTGTATTCCTGATCAGCGGGTCATGCTCTGCACATTTGCTCAGTAGAATGAGGCCGTTGTTGTTCATCTTCCTAACTCCATGCCTCCCTATCACTCCTTTCCATTGGTCATAGTCTCTGCCAACATTATGAGTTTGTCGGAGGCAGGTGTGGTGCGCAGCAGAGTATCCAATTCAGCGTAAAACTGCTCTTTGACCTCCTCTGTGCTCGTCAGGGTGGGGGTGCATGTGCTCATGATGGTGACGAAGCGCTTGTTGCTGATAGGGAGGCGGAGTTTCAACAGCCTCCCATTCATGCCAGTGGGTAGATCGGGAATATGCTTAAGGAGGCTAGACTTGATGGCAAATCCAACTCCGTGAATTCTGTCCTCGTTCTGGGCCTTGCCTTTCAAGAAGAACGTGTATCGGGTGCCTGACTCTGACATTGATCCTTCTTCAGCAAGCCGAGTTTCACCTAGAGCTGCAATGTCGAAGCTGTATCTTGTCAGTTCTTTGGGGATGTGAGCTGTCCTTCTTTGAGGCCTTGAGATGTTGTCTCTATCCCTGAGGATACGATGTTCCACGTCCCGATAGTAAGTTTCTTCTTCTGTTGTGATCGACCATAAATGGGTAAGTCCGCCAGCGGCGGTGAGCTGGCCGGACGGTTGAGAGCAGGCTTTGGGCCACCTTTTCTAGGCCCCTCCCTTACTAGGGTGAGCAGTGCTGTCCTGAAGAGGCTGCTCAGCCGCTTGAGATGCTGCCGAAGTTCTCTGCTGTCCTGGCCGCCTTCATGCAGGCTCGTGACTATGACTTCCAGTGGTTACCTCCACCTGTCACTTTCTCCACTCCCACATCGCTGCAGGGCTTGTGGTTTGGGAAGTTGTGGGGCTGGGTTACACAGACACCTGTCCGTGATTTTGGATAACCCCTCGAGTACCAAGAGAGTTCCTGGCATCAAAGGGTTAATATATATATATATATATATATATATATATATATATATATATATATATATATATATATCAACAACAGTAGGCTCTGTATGTCTTTAAAACATGTATTTTGAAAAGCAGCAAATTTTTGCTGTATTACCAGCTGCGTCAGGCAAGGGCACAGAACTGAAAGCTGCACAGGCTGGTTGAATAGCAACCAGTGAGTAAACGTCAGGTAAAAATCAGGTAAAACTGGGCAGGTAAAAACATGTTGCATGCTGAACGATTTCAGAATTCAGCTGACACTTCACACACAGCCACCCCCTCCCTGCACACCATCATCACTCCCAGTACCTTTGAGGGGGTGGGGTGCAGCTGGAGTGAAGGGGCAGTGGGGAAGTGGGCCAGGCTTGAAACAACTCAGTCAACCAGCCAACAAGTGCACCACCATCACTCTCTGGGAGCAAAGCGCCCCAGAACAAAACCATCATATCAATACATAGCAAATGCATGTACATGCACATTTATAATCACACACACACACACACACACACACACACACACACACACACACACACACACACACACAGATATATATATATATATATATATTCACATATATATACATATATGGTTAACTGAATAATACCTCAATTTTATTACTAATGTTGGGTTGTTGTTTTCTCATTATTACGACATATGCAATTAAGCTTGCAAAAACAAAAAGTTGCAGCAACGAAAATGCTCCATATCACGTGCATTCGTTCTGGGCGATTCAAAAGAAACAAGAATTTTTTTTTTTTTCGTTTGTGCGGATTCGCATGGATATTATTCACAAAATATACACACACAAAAAAAAATTAATATAATTATGTCACATTTTGTGATATAACAAAGACGTACAGAAGTTAAACGTGCAATTTAACCACAGGAAAGTTTTCAACATTTTTATGCACCGCGATATTGTTTGGGATCGTTAGTGTGTTACCATGGAAACGATCGCTTTTTGAGAGAATTTATCATTGCTTATAATGCTACTGAGTTTTTATTCAGTGAAACATAGCTATTGTAATAAACAATATTTCCTTTATTTGCTTGCCGCATGTATGCGCCATGCACCAGAGGCAGTAACATGTAGAAAACTCGAGCGGATGTGAAGTGCGTTTCATTGAGTCAGATGGAGACGATTCAGCCAGTGTGTAGCTGGTCATTTAGCCTGCAAGAGTCATGTGGTTTTTTGTCATGTTCACGTTGTCGGTGTTCACACACACTGTCGATTCGGAGTGCGGAACACAGCTGCCTTGTTTCATGGCTGAGCTAGGAGGATGTGTTGAGTGCGAAACACATGGAAGCGGAACATATCATGCTTGAAACATCTTCAGCAGAACTTGCGTTCGGATCCAAATTTCCAAAAAGTGAACCATGTGTAGGAAGATCGATTCCCAAAGATGCTTTCTAGAGTAATTCTAATTCGGTTGAAGTAGTTGTGTATTGCAAGGGCACAATGCAATACGGGTGGTATCAGTGGAAACTAAGGAAACGCGCGGCCACTGCATTTTTGGATGCGTCAAAATAACGGACGCAATAGCCGAGTGGTTAAAGCGTTGGACTGTTAATCTGAGGGTCCCGGGTTCGAATCACGGTGACGGCGCCTGGTGGGTAAAGGGTGGAGATTTTTACGATCTCCCAGGTCAACATATGTGCAGACCTGCTAGTGCCTGAACCCCCTTCGTGTGTATATGCAAGCAGAACATCAAATACGCACGTTAAAGATCCTGTAATCCATGTCAGCGTTCGGTGGGTTATGGAAACAAGAACATACCCAGCATGCACACCCCCGAAAACGGAGTATGGCTGCCTACATGGCGGGGTAAAAACGGTCATGCACGTAAAAGCCCACTCGTGTGCATACGAGTGAACGCAGAAGAAGAAGAAGAGGATGTGTCAAAATGATTTTGCTGCAGAGTGTTTTGTAACCGCTTGCTGCTGTCAGCTTTTTTTTTTTTTTTCTTTTTTTTTTCTCAAGGCCTGACTAAGCGCGTTGGGTTACGCTGCTGGTCAGGCATCTGCTTGGCAGATGTGGTGTAGCGTATATGGTTTTGTCCGAACGCAGTGACGCCTCCTTGAGCTACTGAAACTGAAACTGAAACTGTCAGCGGGATTGATGTCTTATTTACCAGCAGAATGCATTGACTTTATTCAGTGTTGTATTGCTTGCTCTCATTAAGTGAGATTATTGAATAAGTTATAAAAGCCATTTCCCACTTTTTGGCGCCATTTGTGCCACAACCACAGAAAAAAAAATTATTGTTTCAAAAATCAGGCGAACATAACTGGTGATGAACAATACGTTATTCTAAGGAAGACATATGTCGCGAAAGTTCGTGAAACAGAAAAAATCCACAAACATATGTAAAGGAAGTTACAACAAAATGTGCAGCTGAGGACCACGTTATCTTATATATGTATGTGTATTATATGTGTATAACATATTACACTCCCTTTAGTATTAAAAACAAACAAACAAACAAAAACAAAACAAAACAAAAAACCCAAGTGATACCACAGATGATAAATGTGTGTGTTCTCTTTCACAGTGATGTTACATGAAACATGCACACACACGCACGCGCCAGCGCTCGCACATATACACACTGTTTCGCACACATACACAAAACACACCTTTGTGAGAGCACTCAGTAACTAAAAACATGGTTCGCAAACAGACTCCACGTCAAAATACCCTGTGGTTTAATTGCAAACGTTTTCATCTGTCACCAACATGCTTTTAAATTTTCTCTCAGCTCTGGTAATGCACAATTCATTTAGCATATCCAGTCAAACCTGTATCAAAGTTCGACTTCTGTTACAGGTAAATGGCGAGTCTTGCTTGCTTCCCTTGATTTTATGATTGTGAGAGTTCCGTTTGTGAACTTGGTCGGCAGTGGTGCGCGAAGACAAAGAGTGCGGAAATAGCCAAAAATAGGTGATGTTCGATTGGTTCTTGGAAAGGAATATTCATTAACCCTTTCAGTCCTGTAAGGTCTTCTGACCGGTATGTCTTAGCCTGGCTGCATCAACAGGAAAGGGTGCTTCACTGCAGGCAAAATGCAATAGTAACCGCTCAAGCAATGTTCTGTATTTCTGAATATCATTAAGCACCGGATAATTAGATTTTGCAACGTTTTTCCATTATGACCCGTTGTCCCAACTTTCCGTATCCAAGGCAATTTCAAAGAAGACGCACAGGTTTTCAGTTCCGTTAGTTCCAGGTCGCCTCATCCGATACTTTCGTTTTCCGTTTTTCTGTTAATTTCATCATTTTTGACTCACTTGTGTAAACAAAGTGAGTCTATGTTTTAACCCGGTGTTCAGTTGTCTGTGTGTGTGTGTGTGTGTGTGTGTGTGTGTGTGTGTGTCTGTGGTAAACTTTAACATTGACATTTTCTCTGCAACTACTTTATCAGTTGACACCAAATTTGGCATAAAAATAGGAAAAATTCAGTTCTTTCCAGTCATCTTGTTTAAAACAATATTGCACCTCTGGGATGGGCACAAAAAAATAAAGAATGAAGCCTAATTATATGCAAACTGCATTTACTGTTATATTTATATTTTTTGTATTCTCTAAACTTGGTACTTTGATCTGATATTCTGACCCAACAACTAGAGCAGTCATTATTATCATTTTTTTTTCAAACAGGAACGTCTTTTGCTAAGCATGGAAGTTTTATTTATTTTGCAAACGTTTTGGTGCAGATAGTAAAAAAGGGAAATTACTCTGTAAGTAATGCTAGGGGAGTTAATTTGCTTAAACTGATCTTTCTCATCTTAAACATTACATTTTGAAATTATACTCAATACATAAAAAGCTTGGATTTTTTTTTTTTTTAAAGTGTATCACAAGTGAGTCTTGAAGGCCTTGCCTCTCTTGCTTTTGTTGTTGTTCCACACATATTCATAACAGTGATTTGCAAAGTATGAATAAAATGTCTGGTGGGTTAGGCAGCAAAATCCATAAATGAATCGATTTCGACAAAATGAGTGATTTTAACATAGCAACCCTTCCAAGGGGTGTTAGCTATCTCTTTATCCACACCCTGTGTCTAACTTGCTAATTTTCCAGAGTTGCTAATATTTGCTTAGTTATATAAGACTAATAGAATTCTAAATTTTGATGATTATATACCAAGATGTTCCATTAAGAAACCACGTCATCATTTTTTTCTTGCTTTTGGGGGGTTTTGCTTTGTTTTTTTTAAAATTAGTATGACGGGGGGAGGGAGTGGCGTGTTTTGTCTGGAAAGCTAATCACAGCATGCAGTCTGGAAAACTAATCAAAGCATACAGCATCATCAGATAGCGCGATGCATCTGACACCCCCCCTCCCCCTCGCCCCCCCCCCCCTTTTTTTCCCTTTCTTTTGATCTTTTTTTCTGTTTAATTAAGGAAGCATGACGTAGGTCATGTATCTGTCCAACATCCAATAAATGGACATGTTTTTGCTGTACCTTAGCTGTCTAGACGTTGTGACACTTTGTCAGTGTGTTGCGTGCGACAGTGTGGTGGGGGTTGGGGGAGGGGTGAGGGTAGGGCGGGGGGGGGGGGGGGGGGGGGGGGGGGGGGGGGGGGGGGGGGGGGGGGTGGTGAGAGGACAGTTGGGTCAACTCAAACCCTCAAAACTGCAGGGAATTGTTTTCGTTTATCGTTTTTGTTGTTGTTGGGTTTTCTCTCTCTCTCTCTCTCTCTCTCTCTCTGTGTCGGTGTGTACGTGTTCTTTCCCTTCTGGGTAGGCATCTCAGGTTGGTTTTTGTGCAGACTGACCTGCACGTGATAAAGGTAGACTGCAGTTCGGATGAGGAAGGTTGACCTGTTGATGATGTGGTGTGGTGAACAGTTTGTTTGTTTTTTTTTTTTTTTGCACTGGGTCTTGTCGCCGGTCAGGAAGGTTTTCTTTTCTATTTTATTTCTTCTTTTTTTATGCCCTGCTCCATTCATTTGGAGTGGGGAAGGATTCCCGATTCATTTCGGATTTAAGGGTCTCCAGCGCCACTTCGTTTCCATGAAGTCTGGAACTGTGTTCCAGTTCCAGGGATTTTAATCTCCCTTATCATTCTTTTATCATTCATTCGTTTTGTTTTGTTTTTGTTTGTTTGTTTTTGTCTCTGTTTGTCTGTCTGTCTTCGTCTCTTTGCCCCCCATCCCACCCATCCCCCCCCTCCTCCGCACCCCATCCTGGAACAAACTTCCACTCTCAGTCCGTCAACTGCCTACTTTCTCTTCTTTTAAGACTGCTCTTAAAACTCACCTCTTTTCTTCTTCTTCCTTATCGTCCTCTCCACGATCCCTACTACTCCCACTGCAGCCTGTACCGACTCGGTGTGGGAACCTGAGATGTAAATATTTGTACATAACTTTTTTTCCCATTTTTCCTCTCTTTTGACAGTTTTGTTTAGCCGTACAGCAGGTCTTAAGATGTGTGTGTGTGTGTGTGTGTGTGTGTGTGTGTGTGTGTGTGTGTGTGTGTGTGTGTGTGTGTGTGTGTGTGTGTGTGTGTGTATGTGTGTGCTTGTGCTTACATTTTTTTCCCGTGCGCTTAGAGTTGATTTCATCAAGATTTTGCGCCTTATAAATACCATAATTATTATTATTATTCTTATCGTCCCCTCTCTCTGTCTCTGTTTGTCTCTCTCTTTTCCCTCTCTGTCTGTGTGTCTGTCTCTCTCTTTTCCCTCTCTGTCTGTCTGTCTGTCTCTCTCTTTCCCCTCTCTGTGTCTGTCTGTCTCTCTCTTTCCCCTCTCTGTCTGTTTGTCTCTCTCTTTCCCCTCTCAGTGTCTGTCTGTTTGTCTCTCTCTTTCCCCTCTCAGTGTCTGTCTCTCTCTTTCCCCTCTCAGTGTCTGTCTGTTTGTCTCTCTCTTTCCCCTCTCAGTGTCTGTCTGTTTGTCTCTCTCTTTCCCCTCTCAGTGTCTGTCTGTTTGTCTCTCTCTTTCCCCTCTCAGTGTCTGTCTGTTTGTCTCTCTCTTTTCCCTCTCAGTGTCTGTCTGTTTGTCTCTCTCTTTTCCCTCTCAGTGTCTGTCTGTTTGTCTCTCTCTTTTCCCTCTCAGTGTCTGTCTGTTTGTCTCTCTCTTTTCCCTCTCAGTGTCTGTCTGTTTGTCTCTCTCTTTTCCCTCTCAGTGTCTGTCTGTTTGTCTCTCTCTTTCCCCTCTCAGTGTCTGTCTCTCTCTTTCCCCTCTCAGTGTCTGTCTGTTTGTCTCTCTCTTTCCCCTCTCAGTGTCTGTCTGTTTGTCTCTCTCTTTCCCCTCTCAGTGTCTGTCTGTTTGTCTCTCTCTTTCCCCTCTCAGTGTCTGTCTGTTTGTCTCTCTCTTTTCCCTCTCAGTGTCTGTCTGTTTGTCTCTCTCTTTTCCCTCTCAGTGTCTGTCTGTTTGTCTCTCTCTTTCCCCTCTCAGTGTCTGTCTGTTTGTCTCTCTCTTTCCCCTCTCAGTGTCTGTCTGTTTGTCTCTCTCTTTCCCCTCTCAGTGTCTGTCTGTTTGTCTCTCTCTTTCCCCTCTCAGTGTCTGTCTGTTTGTCTCTCTCTTTCCCCTCTCAGTGTCTGTCTGTTTGTCTCTCTCTTTCCCCTCTCAGTGTCTGTCTCTCTCTTTTCCCTCTCAGTGTCTGTCTGTTTGTCTCTCTCTTTCCCCTCTCAGTGTCTGTCTCTCTCTTTCCCCTCTCAGTGTCTGTCTCTCTCTTTTCCCTCTCACAATCCACTTTTTTTCTCCCCCAGTGCACTTTTCATTCAGTTTAGTTTCGAACACGGAAAAATTGTAAATTGGTTGAAAACATTGTAATTCTTCTTCTTCTTCTTCTTCTTCGTTCGTGGGCTGCAACTCCCACGTTCACTCGTATGCACACGAGTGGGCTTTTACGTGTATGACCGTTTTTACCCCGCCTTGTAGGCAGCCATACTCCGCTTTCGGGGGCGTGCATGCTGGATATGTTCTTGTTTCCATAATCCACCGAACACTGACATGGATTACAGGATCTTTAACGTGCGTATTTGATCTTCTGCTTGCGTCTACACACGAAGGGGGTTCAGGCACTAGCAGGTCTGCACATAAAATTATGTTGACCTGGGAGTTCGTAAAAAATCTCCACCCTTTACCCACCAGGCGCCGTCACCGTGATTCGAACCCCGGACCCTTAGATTGAAAGTCCAACGCTTTAACCACTCGGCTATTGCGCCCGTCAACATTGTAATAAATACTCTACATTTCTTCCCTTCTCGAATGCCGTAAAGAAGGCCAATAAAAGAGTGGAGGGGAAGGATGTAGATAACATATTAAAACTGTCATTGATTATGCAGTGTAATTATTGGTAAGTGTATGAAATTATCTCCAACAGATGTTTCATTTGGAATTCAAGATGACAAGTATAGCAAACATGATTTTATAAAGATAAACCATATTATTTTGATAGGTAAAATATGTATACGTATTGCTAAAAAACGAAACAAAAAACAAACCCAAAAGACTCTATTTTACAACTGATCTTTGACCAACAATTCAATATGAGAAGTCAATATATTATATGATACCCTATGAATCTCAAATAAAAAAACAAAAAACAAATGACGGTGACCAAAAAAAAAAAAAGAAAAAAAAAAAGAGTTCTTTCTGGATCCCGAAATCCATGTGGGAAAATCCACAATCCCAGCGATTAGTTAAGGAAGCCACATTTCTGGGGTCATTTTTTTGACCAGAAACTCAGTTTCCCCAGTCACATCAAACGGCTGAAAACCTCTTTCCAAAAATCTCTTAAAATCCATCGAGTCGCAGCACACAGAATGGGTCGCTGATAAGAAAACACAACTGCACCTCTACAGAGCCCTGTCCGATCCACACTGTGGGTTTCGGGTGGGAGTGAGAATTTTTAACGTGCATTTGCATCAAAAGGACGAAGTAGGCTAGACTGTTTTACAGACGATTTCATGCACATGAGCGCATCACACTCATTGTTATAAATTCATGCATGCTAATGCATTGTACTTCTAATCCATTGGATCGGGGGAGGCAGAGACAGTCAGACAGACAGAGAGAGAGAGAGAGAGAGAGAGAGAGACACAGACAGACAGACAGACAGACAGGAACAGAGAGAGAGAGAGAGATAGGTGTGGGAGTGGCTGATTATTTCTCTATAGGGTTGGCACCAAGGCAATTAACTCTCTGGAATTACTCCGTCTGTGCGTGTTGTTGAATTGCATGCAGATCTATTCTTCGTTTGTTTTTTGGTGTGTTTTTTGGCGATCCCCCACCCCCCACCCCCACCCCTCTCTCTGTCTCCCTCCTTTTTTTTTCTTCTTTTTTTTCTTTCTTCTGGAAAACATGTAAACGTTTTTTCTTTATATTTCTTTCTTTTTTTTTCTTTTTTTTTTTTTTGTAGTTTTCCTTCTTTAGTTAAACACGCACGATTTCTTTTTCTTACCTTTTGGGTTGGTTTTTTTTCATTTCTTCAGGTAAACGCGCGAGTGCGCGCACACACCGCACACACACACACATATATATATATATATAGATGGATAGATAGATTGATAGAGCACACGGGTGCCCAATGCAGCCAAATCCCAGAAGGTTTCCAGTGAGCCTAATCTGATGGATAACGTGAGAATTGATAAAAGTGACTGTATTATATTGTACTGTATTGTATTGCATTGTATTGTATTGTATAGTATTACATTGTCACAACAGATTGTTCTGTGTGAAATTCGGACTGCTCTCATCGACGTGAGCGAGCCGACACAGTGCAGCGACACCCTTTTTTTCTGTCTGCATGTGTGTTTGTTTTACTATCAACGTGAAAATTTCTGCCGACATTTGACAGGGACAACACCTTTGTTGCCGTGGGTTACTTAACGTGCGCTATGCAACTTTTCATTTAATTTTTTTTTTTTTTTTTTTTTTAGTGCATGCCATCCACAGGGCCTTGGTTTATCGTTTCATCTTGCTTTATATTCTCATCCGAATTACCAGTGTCCAGATCGCCACTCAAGCTGTAGAGCCGGGAGAGTGAGAAAAATACTGGTGAGTGTGAGATTCCATCCAGTTCGCTCAGATTCCACCGCTGGCCAGGCATCTGCTTGGCAGATGTGGTGTAGCGTATATGGATTTGTCCGAACGCAGTGACGCCTCCCCCTCCACCGCTACCTTTCAGTACAGTTAGCATCCCTGTCTTCTGGGATTTCTGGGCAAGAAATTTCCTCTTTTACTATTTCTCTGTTTATTTCTGCCTCTTGTTCTTCCTTCACTGTTGTCTCATTTTTCTGCCTTCCCAGTCCATTCCCCTTCCTTTTTTTCGAGCAAGCCTCGACATTTCTTTTTTTCTTTTCAGCAGTCTGATGTACTATCTGTGCTGTTTTGCTCTAGCGATTAGCTAGTGAGATGTAAACACTGGGATGGTCACAAGATGTCCATTCTGCAGTGCTATTTGCCTATATGGCCTTTTTTGTTTTGCTTTGAAGGTTTTTTTTTCTGCGTTTTTTTTTTTATACTTAAAAAAAAAAAAAATGGTGATGATAAACGAAACAGAAGGGTTGACGTCCTCAGCACGGCCTAATCTTACTTGCTTTAACCTTGACCGTTGCTATAATTTTTTTTGCGCGCCCTACCAACTGGGGAAAACCTGACCCATGCTTGTAAAGAAGAACCCTTGCACGGCGTACACACTGGGGAATTATTGACCCACAACCGTTTATATAGTGAAACTCACACGGCGTACATACTGGGGAATTATTGACCCACAACCATTTATATAGTGAAACTCACACGGCGTACATACTGGGGAATTGGTGACCCACAACCGTTTATATAGTGAAAGTCATACGGCGTACACACTGGGGAATTATTGACCCACAACCGTTTATATAGTGAAAGTCACACGACGTACATACTGGGGAATTATTGACCCACAACCGTTTATATAGTGAACGTCACACGACGTACACACTGGGGAATTACTGACCCACAACCGTTTATATAGTGAAAGTCACACGACGTACACACTGGGGAATTACTGACCCACAACCGTTTATATAGTGAAAGTCACACGACGTACATACTGGGGAATTATTGACCCACAACCGTTTATATAGTGAAAGTCACACGGCGTACATACTGGGGAATTGGTGACCCACAACCGTTTATATAGTGAAAGTCATACGGCGTACATACTGGGGAATTGGTGACCCACAACCGTTTATATAGTGAAGCTCACACGGCGTACATACTGGGGAATTATTGACCCACAACCGTTTATATAGTGAAAGTCATACGGCGTACATACTGGGGAATTATTGACCACAACCGTTTATATAGTGAACGTCACACGACGTACATACTGGGGAATTGGTGACCCACAACCGTTTATGTAGTGAAAGTCACACGGCGTACATACTGGGGAATTATTGACCCACAACCGTTTATATAGTGAAAGTCACACGACGTACACACTGGGGAATTACTGACCCACAACCGTTTATATAGTGAAAGTCACACGACGTACATACTGGGGAATTATTGACCCACAACCGTTTATATAGTGAAAGTCACACGGCGTACATACTGGGGAATTGGTGACCCACAACCGTTTATATAGTGAAAGTCATACGGCGTACATACTGGGGAATTGGTGACCCACAACCGTTTATATAGTGAAGCTCACACGGCGTACATACTGGGGAATTATTGACCCACAACCGTTTATATAGTGAAAGTCATACGGCGTACATACTGGGGAATTATTGACCACAACCGTTTATATAGTGAACGTCACACGACGTACATACTGGGAAATTACTGACCCACAACCGTTTATATAGTGAAAGTCACACGGCGTACACACTGGGGAATTATTGACCCACAACCGTTTATATAGTGAAAGTCACACGGCGTACATACTGGGAAATTACTGACCCACAACCGTTTATATAGTGAAACTCACACGGCGTACACACTGGGGAATTATTGACCCACAACCGTTTATATAGTGAAAGTCACACGGCGTACATACTGGGGAATTATTGACCCACAACCGTTTATATAGTGAAAGTCATACGGCGTACATACTGGGGAATTGGTGACCCACAACCGTTTATATAGTAAAAGTCATACGACGTACATACTGGGGAATTGGTGACCCACAACCGT
Source organism: Babylonia areolata (assembly GCF_041734735.1). Taxonomy (NCBI): domain Eukaryota; kingdom Metazoa; phylum Mollusca; class Gastropoda; order Neogastropoda; family Buccinidae; genus Babylonia; species Babylonia areolata. The sequence goes on from NC_134901.1 coordinate 10,790,111, forward strand.
TTATATAGTAAAAGTCATACGCCGTACACACTGGGGAATTATTGACCCACAACCGTTTATATAGTGAAACTCACACGACGTACATACTGGAGAATTATTGACCCACAACCGTTTACATAGTGAAACTCACACGGCGTACACACTGGGGAATTATTGACCCACAACCGTTTATATAGTGAAAGTCATACGACGTACATACTGGGGAATTATTGACCCACAACCGTTTATATAGTGAAAGTCACACGACGTACATACTGGGGAATTGGTGACCCTCAACCGTTTATATAGTGAAAGTCACACGGCGTACACACTGGGGAATTGGTGACCCACAACCATTTATATAGTGAAAGTCACACGACGTACATACTGGGGAATTATTGACCCACAACTGTTTATATAGTGAAACTCACACGGCGTACACACTGGGGAATTATTGACCCACAACCGTTTATATAGTGAAAGTCACACGGCGTACACACTGGGGAATTATTGACCCACAACCGTTTATATAGTGAAACTCACACGGCGTACACACTGGGGAATTATTGACCCACAACCCTTTATATAGTGAAACTCACACGGCGTACACACTGGGGAATTATTGACCCACAACCGATTATATAGTGAAAGTCACACGGCGTACACACTGGGGAATTATTGACCCACAACCGTTTATATAGTGAAAGTCACACGGCGTACACACTGGGGAATTATTGACCCACAACCGTTTATATAGTGAAACTCACACGGCGTACACACTGGGGAATTATTGACCCACAACCGTTTATATAGTGAAACTCACACGGCGTACACACTGGGGAATTATTGACCCACAACCGATTATATAGTGAAAGTCACACGGCGTACATACTGGGGAATTATTGAAGCACAACCGTTTATATAGTGAAAGTCACACGGCGTACATTCTGGGGAATTGGTGACCCACAACCGTTTATATAGTGAAAGTCATACGGCGTACATACTGGGGAATTATTGACCCACAACCGTTTATATAGTGAAATTTACACGGCGTACACACTAGGGAATTGGTGACCCACAACCGTTTATGTAGTGAAAGTCACACGGCGTACATACAGGGGCATTATTGACCCACAACTGTTTATATAGTGAAAGTCATACGGCGTACACACTGGGAAATTTGGTGACCCACAACCGTTTATGTAGTGAAAGTTACACGGCGTACACACTGGGGAATTGGTGACACACAACCGTTTATGTAGTAAAAGTCACACGGCGTACATACTGGGGCATTATTGACCCACAACTGTTTATATAGTGAAAGTCATACGGCGTACACACTGGGGAATTGGTGACCCACAACCATTTATATAGTGAAAGTCACACGGCGTACATACTGGGGAATTATTGACCCACAACCGTTTATATAGTGAAAGTCACACAGCGTACATACTGGGAGAATTATTGAAGCACAACCATTTATATAGTGAAAGTCACACGGCGTACATACTGGGGAATTATTGACCCACAACCGTTTATATAGTGAAAGTCACACAGCGTACATACTGGGGCAAAATATACCCACGTCTTTTAGCCTTTCCCCGACCGTGACTGTGAAGGTGGCACACCAACCAGCTGGCTGCTGTCAGGGTTGATGACATCTCAGATAAACTTGGTGACTGGCTGGGCCGCATCTTGTTTTCCGTCGTGTGGCCGGCTTCCACTCTGAGTTTATGAGAAAGATCAAGGACACGGAATGTGCGCATACATTGTGTTTCGTGCATGTGTGCGTACGTGTATGAATAAGGTTGTACTGTATACTTTTCGCCGCTGGAAACTGAAGGTTTGTACTGTATATACCTGTGAAGATGAGTCCCATATATGGGACGCCATGACTGAATGGTTAGGGGTTTTTTTGTCAGTACTTCACAATCATTTTCTGCTGCTTTGACTCAAATAGATCAATGTTCATAACATTGTTAGCATGCTGTAGGAGGATGGCACTTTCCAATGTAGGGTTTTTTGTCAATACTTCACAATCATTTTCTGCTGCTTTGACTCAAATAACTCAATGTTCATAACATTGTTAGCATGCTGTAGGAGGATGGCACTTTCCAATGTAGAGTTTTTTGTCAATACTTCACAATCATTTTCTGCTGTTTTGACTCAAATAACTCAATGTTCATAACATTGTTAGCATGCTGTAGGAGGATGGCACTTTCCAATGTAGAGTTTTTTGTCAATACTTCACAATCATTTTCTGCTGTTTTGACTCAAATAACTCAATGTTCATAACATTGTTAGCATGCTGTAGGAGGATGGCACTTTCCAATGTAGGGTTTTTTGTCAATACTTCACAATCATTTTCTGCTGCTTTGACTCAAATAACTCAATGTTCATAACATTGTTAGCATGCTATAGGAGGATGGCATTTTCCAATGTAGGGTTTTTTGTCAGTACTTCACAATCATTTTCTGCTGCTTTGACTCAAATAAATCAATGTTCATAACATTGTTAGCATGCTGTAGGAGGATGGCACTTTCCAATGTATTGTTATCTTCATAGAGTCACTGGCAGCTGATGAGCTAATGAGGTCACTAATGATGATATTTGTGATGAGGATAGTGGTGATGGGAATAGTGGTCATGACGGAGAGACAATGGAAAACAGCAGTGGTTGTCAGCTTGAAACAGATGCTTCTGTGACCGTTCTGAGAAGCAGATAAGAGAACAGCCAACTGAAACCAACCAAAGAACTTGAGAAGACAAAAAGTGGACATCCCACCACCCCACTGATGTCGCATCCAGCACTATTTTTGTGTGATTGATCAACATATTCTCCAACAATAATGACAGCCATCCATGTCACACCCAGCACTATAGCTGTGTGATTGATCAACATATTCTCCAACAATAATGGCAGCCATCCATGTCACACCCAGCACTATTGTTGTGTGATTGATCAACATATTCTCCAACAATAATGGCAGCCATCCATGTCACATCCAGCACTATTGTTGTGTGATTGATCAACATATTCTCCAACAATAATGGCAGCCATCCATGTCACATCCAGCACTATTGTTGTGTGATTGATCAACATATTCTCCAACAATAATGGCATCCATCATGTCACATCCAGCACTATTGTTGTGTGATTGATTAACATATTCTCCAACAATAATGGCATCCATCCATGTCACATCCAACACTGTTGTTGTGTGATTGAACAACATATTCTCCAACAATAATGGCAGCCATCCATGTCACATCCAACACTGTTGTTGTGTGATTGAACAACATATTCTCCAACAATAATGGCAGCCATCCATGTCACATCCAACACTGTTGTTGTGTGATTGAACAACATATTCTCCAACAATAATGGCAGCCATCCATGTCACATCCAGCACTATTGTTGTGTGATTGATCAACATATTCTCCAACAATAATGGCAGCCATCCATGTCACACCCAGCACTATTGTTGTGTGATTGATCAACATATTCTCCAACAATAATGGCAGCCATCCACTGAACATTGCAAGAAGATGGTCCAGATCAGAGAAGAAAATAGATGCGACTCAGCCATTCCTCATCAAACACTGTAAAAACACTATTGGAGGAGTGGATAGAATTGACCGGACAATAGAAGAAAAGTGCAGAATCGCTGTCCGCGACAAGAAGTTAGGATGGCCTCTCTTCATGTACCATGTGGATTTGTCTATTCAGCAGGCAAGACACTTGTACATGCAGATTGAGATCTCCAAACAGACAACTCTGGATCGTCTGGCTTTCCCGCGTGGAGTGGCCAAGGCGTATCTCCTACGTGCCTGATCCCATTCTTCCAATCTTCGGCCTCGGCGGGGTCGTCCTGTATCCATTGACAAGCGTGTACCGGATACAGTGCGTTTCCACAGGCTGGATAATCGAATTTTCCTTCGACCTACACAGCTGCCATGCTCTCTTCATGGTTTGAAAACCAGACACATATATTTGAAACGTAACACTGGAAATAATGGCAGATGTTTCAAATACTTCCATATCCAGTGACTGATAACATGAATTTCTTTTATCCCCAAGTGTGAACTAGCCATAAGTTTCAGTTTCTCGAGGAGGCGTCACAGCGTCCGGACAAATCCATATACGCTACACCACTTTATCCAAATGACTAGACAGTTTGATTTTCTAGTCAAACGAGAAAGGGCGAGACTGGGATTCAAACCCAGACCTTATGGACACTGTACTGGCAGATGAGTGTCTTAACCATTCTGCCACTCCCCTCGCTGATCTATACCTTGGGAGGGACACGGGTGTGTATGTGTGTGGGGGTGGGGGTGGACAGGGAGGGAAACGGGTGTGTATGTGTGTGTGTGGGGGATGGACAGGGAGGGAAACGGGTATGTGTGTGGGGGTGGGGGGTGGACAGGAAGAGCTTGCAACAACTGAGGCCAAAAATTCTATCGTAGACATATATGCAGGACTGCAGACCAGGGCACACTATCAGCCAGACAACACCACTGTTGTCCCCTCTGCAAGCTCAGCTGGCCACACTCACAGCTGAAAATGCCAGCCTGCGACGTCAGCTGCAGTACCCCATGCCAGCACATAGCCCCCCATCCTACAGGATCAGTCCTTCATCTTCGTCGCTTTGCTGCTGACTGGGTCCCAGACCCTCCACATTGCGTCTGGTGTGAGAGGTCTGGCCACACCACGGTTCAGTGTCGCCTTCAAGCGGTGCTAAGTGAAGAAGGCCATGCAATAGAAGGCTGACCACCCACTTCCAGCTGCTGTCAACAATTAGTGTGTTGCCACGACACACACTGGGCAACCTGGGTCCATGCCAACAGTTCCAACTCCAAACCAGCGACACAGGTGGCACAGGCGCAGACGATGACGGGCGTACCACAGCACCACACCTGATGCTGTGATCCCACAGGTGTCACCCTCACCTGTGTGTGGCCCTCCACAGCAGATGGGCAATGATCAACCATGCAGGGGCGCTGAACCACCACTAGTCACGTCTGCAGATACAGCACCACTAGGATAAAGTGTCCGACTCTAGACACTAACAGTGACAGTGGTGTGTGGCTGGTTAAGCCGAGGCCAAATTCCAGGGCCTCCACAATGTGAGCCACAACAGAGCCAGATCCTGCACCACGACAGTCTGCACGACTGACCTCCAGAACTTTATGAACTCTATGATGTAGGACTGAAGAAAACATTTTGCAGCAGAGACAGTCGTGATGCATAATTCATGTTGTATCTTTTTATACTGTTCTATTCTTGCCTTTCCCATTGCCTGTCATGTCATATGGCCTAAGCAATGCTTTCTGTCTTCATGTCATTTCTGCAAAAATAATGTTTTAATTTGTTACTTCTATTCTTGCTTAACCCGTCACCAAACTTGTCACATGGTCTTAGCAATATAATGTATTTCTATGAACATGCAAACATAATTCATGTTAATTAATTATCTGTGCTATTATACATGTATGTTACTTTACTTTTATATATGACAGTGTTGATACATAGATTGATGGGCGCAAGAATGAATGCTTTCCAACTTCCTATTTCATTAACCTATTTGGGACCCCTTCTTTATATCAAACTGTTCAAAGTTAAGTTAGGGTGCATTGGACTACGTTCAAACCCACAAATTAATCTGGCTAATGCCACTTCAATTATTGAGGTAGGGTATTGTTTCTAAGGATTTTGCAGTCACTCCAAATTTCATATTGCTATCTATTATCTGCTGAATTATCTCCCTTTACCGGCTCAATAAAAAAAAAAAAAAAAATCTTGTCTGATGCTAAGTCTGCTCACAAGAATTACATTTAATTAACCATTGCGGACAATGGATTTCAAAAGATGGGGGGAGATGTAGCCCAGCACTCAGCTGGCTACGATGACCGTAGTTCAATTCACAGCACATGCTGTGAAGCGGTTGACAGTTTCACTACAATGACGGTGTCCAACCATTGACCTGTTGAAGTAATTCGTGTGGCGCAACACCATTCAAAAATTTGAATGTAAACTGTTATGTGTCCGGCTGGTCAGTGTCCCAGTGCTGCTCCACAGAGTGGACATTGAGTGTGTTGCACAGTGTCAACTGCCTAAAATTCTGCTGCACTGTCTTATTTATTTCTTTTTCTTTTCTTAATATTGTAATAAAACAATAGAAAACCCCTTGCGACTGGCCTCTATATGTCCCTGGCCTGTGTGAGGAACTTTCTATCCTTTCTCTTTTGATCCTGTTAATTCATTAGTATTCTAAATCCCCTTAAGCACATGGTTACACAATTGGCATCACTGACAGGACTGATTGACAGTATTTGATCCAAGATGATTCTTTTAGCCTGTAATGTTCTAATTTCTTTTAATCATTTTATTGAAATTCATAAATACACAACCTCCTGCCACTCAGGTTTGTTACACTAGTTTGAAGTGATTTATGGTGGGTTTTTTTTGGTTTTTTGTTTGGGTTGTTGCTGTTTTTGTCTCCATTTGCATGTATGGACATGGGACATTTAGGGAAAAAATAACAAAATATTGTGTGATTTCGGTTGCAATTTTCGTTTCAATTTCTGTCATCCTCCAGCTATGTTGTGTTTGAAGCTGACAGACTCCAGCTCCTCTTCCACCCCCTCCTCCACCACCAACACTACTGGGATGAACACCACCACCACTACCCCCATTACTGCAGCAGCAGAAGACCTGGCTGACCAGATGGACCAGGAACTGTTTGAGGAGGTGAGCCACGTGATCTACGGATTCTTGGTGCCATTTGTGTGCATGTTCGGTATGGTGGGCAACGTGTTGAACCTGGTCATCCTCACCAGGAGGAAGCTGCAGAAGTCAATTGGGACACTGGAGCAGTCAGCCAACCTGTGCCTCATTTTGCTGGCTGTGTCCGACCTCATGTTCTGCGTCTTCGCCTTCCCGTCCATATTCCTGCCTGATGATGATGTGTACAGGTCCAGGGGTGAGGTTTTTTGGTTGTTGTTTTTGTGAAGGGTTATTAGCTGGGGTGGTTAGTCACAAGGTATTTGGTGCAAACTTGTGTGGGTGGGTGTGAAGAAAGTGGATGATGGTGGTGTGCGTTGGGATGGTTGTGGGGGGTTGCAGGTGTGTTGGTGGTTGTAGTAAAGAGTGTGTGGGTCAGTGGGGAGTTGGTGGGTGGTGGTGGTCGTGACTGCGTGTGTGTGGGAGGATGGGAAATGGGAGTGCAGGATGGGTACTGGTGATCGTCGCGAGTTGGGATGTTGTTTTGTGGCGTGGGATGTGTGGGTGTGGAGGAGGTAGGTAGTGGTGTTAGTTCCACTGAAGTGTGAATGGATACCTGACTTTCGTTGGGGAAGGTCAGAACGGCAGAAAGAGAGGACTGAGCTGCACCTTCCTACAATGTGCCCCAGACAGTGAATTTGGTGGTGTGTGGTGTGTGGTGATTCGTGTTGTGTGGTGCATGGTGTGTTGTATGTCGTGACACTGGTGCGTGTTCCTTTTCTCCACAGGTGTGCTGCTGACATACAGATTATACTGTGCAGCCATCATCAACGTGTTCATCATGACGTCCACCTGGCTAACGGTCGCCATGTCCCTGGAGCGATACCTGGCCATCTGCCACCCACTGCGCCAGGACCTGTACCTGACCACGCGCCGCATCAAGATCGTCATCGCCCTCACCTACATCCTCTCCTTCATCTTCAACATTCCCGTCCTCTGGCGCTATGAGGTGCAGGAGATCTGCCCAGACCCCCTCGCCTGTCTGGATTTCTCAGCCTTGGCTCAGACTGCTCTCTCTTCCTCTTCCTCGGACGGGAAGAGGAGTTGTAGTAGCAGGGAGGGGCAGCTGAACATCAACGCTACGGTGGAGAGTCTCAGTGGTGTGTTCGCGAACTTTACGTTAAAAGATTCGGGTGAGGTGTTGATGATCAACTCTTCAAGCTTCAAGCGGTTGGCGAACGTGGAGAACATGCCCGCCACGGCGAACGTGACTGTTACAACACTTGTGGAGACGGTGGTGAAGACAGTTCATGACGAGGCGAGGACTCCACTCCTGCCTGGCGCGGCGGTGGGGTTCCGGCCCAACCAGGTGGCGCTGTGGGGGTCGTCCCAAGTGGACATGGTCTACCGTCTCCTGTGGGCTGTGGTCAACAACGTGATCCCTCTCCTGCTGCTGGTCTTCTTCAACGTGTGCCTTTACCGCTCGATCTACCGCTCCTACAAGATGCGACAGAAGTTCAAGCAGGAGCATCACAGCCATCAGGAGAACCCCAGCCACGTGCTGACAGTTACACTGGTGGTCATTGTCATCATGTTCTTCGTGCTGGTGGCACCCTCAGAAATTGTCATCCACACAGCTTTGCTGACCAACAACAACAACAGTTACAACTACATGAGTGTGGAGGCCGTTATGAATTTCATGCAGACCCTCAACTTCTCTGTCAACTTTATCCTCTACTGCATCATTTCACCTTACTTCCGCAAGACCCTCAAGTACCTTTTCTGCTGTGGCTGCTACAACATCCACCAGGGTTTCAGGCTGCGGAAGAAAGACCTCGCTCATGTGCACTTCCAGGTTCCGGCTGCAGGGGTTGCAGCCCCTGATGCAGCATCATCGTCACATGGGCATCCACCTCACCGTGTGTAATGATCAGCTCCAGGCGGACATGTCACTGCTGTGAATGGGATCGCAAAAAATGGATCATGAACAAGAAAAAAAAATTACACATTTATGTGCCTGTGAATAATAAACAGTCGATCTTCACCAAGAAGAATGTCCTACATTTGAAGTGGATCATGTAATATATTTTTTAAAAATCCCACTCCTTGCCTCATTATTTCATTTCCCACACGTGAAGTGGATCATAAGCAAGAAAAACGTTAAACATGTGAAGGGGATCATAAACAATGGCTCATAAACAAGAAGAAAAATCAGGTATGTGATGTGGATCATAAACAATGGATCACAGGGGAAAAAAAACGTCCTACACGTGAAGTGGATCATAAAGAAGAAAAGTCCACATGCAAAGTGGATCATAAACACACATGAAAACTTCCCACATGTAAACAAACAGGAAAACTCTCACGTGTGAAATGGATGATAAACAAAAAAAGAAACTTCCTACGTGTGAAATGGATCATAAAGTACAAAACGTAACGCATGTGACGTGAATCAACAACTAAAAGAAAAAAAAATCCCCGTTCCCATGATGAATTGTATCATAAACAAAAAAGCTTTACGTGTTAAGTGGATCATAAACAAGAAAAATGTTTCACGTGTGAAGTGGATCATAAACACGTGGTATAGATACTGAAGAAAAGGCATACGTGCGAGATGCATCTTGAAGGAAAACGTTGCACGCGTGTGTGTGTGGTTTTCTGTTGTTGTCGTTGTTTTTATTTCATAGGCAAGGCAAGGAGTATATTTCATGTACCCACTGGGAGCATTAAAAAGTAAGGAGCCAGCATGACTGCCAACATATATGAAATAGATAATAAACATAGATAAAAATCATACATGTGAAGTGGATCATAAACAATGGATCATAAACTAGAAACAAAATCACACATGTGAAGTGTACCATAAACAAAACAGATAATACAAACACCGATTATTCAATAGGAGTGATATTACCAAATAATGTACTACTAATGACGAAAGATGCATCATTTCATGTAATAAACCAAAGAGGGAAGACAAGTATAGGCCGTGAGCAACAGGTTAAAAGGTCGGAATGTTCACTTCGTGGAATCCGGCTGCCAGTTCGGTCAACGGATACCTAAGGGCCAGCCACAAAGGGTATGACACAGTGGCCGAGGCCAGAGAGGCAATGCTACTGGCTGGTTATGCCAATCTACAAGTTTTTGGCGAAGACACAGACATCGCGACAGTCTTTAATGATAGAATGCCCGCCAGAGGTGAGAGAACTGATGCCAGCTGGTCTAAACGAAATCGACAACAATCCAGAAGTTAACATAAACATAAAAATAGCGTAGACAAACTGAGTGAACATGTTCCACTGGCATATGCACGTTCAAAACTCTCAAAATGACGTCGGACAAGAGAATCAGCCAAGACATTGTAACACAAAGAGTCCATGCCATAAAGAAAAACAATGAAAAGTCCCTAAAATGCTCAGACTGCAACAGAAAAAATCATTATGTGTGCACTTAACTGCCACCATACCAAGTTTGTATTTTCGTCAAAGAAAATACACTAGCTAAGTGTGTGCTCAAACACTGTTTAATGGAAAAACAGAAGAAGAAAATGACTGCGAAAAAAAAAACATGATGACAACAACGAACATCAAAAAACACACGACCATCATAACAAGTGATAATGCTCTATATGGACTGGTCAAGTTACACAATCAAAAAACGTAAAACACTCTACAGAGCATTCAACAAGCCGTAGTAAATTACACAGCTGCCAAAACCATACGAAATCAGAGGAGACGCCATGTCACAAATCGTGTAGGGAAGAAGCACCAAATAAGACAAAGTGCCTTTTGTAAGTCCCCATAGACAGATGGTCATGCAGAAAGTGTCACCAGCAATTACCAACCATGCACACCACACGACAAATCTCGGTCAGATCTTTTTCTTTTAATGATGAACATGCAGCCCAGTGACATAGCAGGTAAGCTGAAGTGGTTGTGAAACACAGTGTAGCTGACGTCATTCACTTTGGGACTGCTGTCCCAAGGAGCGGTCACTCAGGACTGTAAGGGGGCGCTTGCTGATCAACGGCTGACTGACCATAACAAAGCGCTGCTAAGATCTAGAGGCTCTTCAATAAACCAACAACGCATCCCGAATACCAACCTCAGTCAACACCAACCACCTGCGTGAGCAGCAACCACGCCTATTGGTGTCACTCCAACGAACCTTCAGAGGGCCCCACAGTCTCAGTCGAAGGACGTTCACGAAATACACAAAGGACTGAGCTGAGCCGGCACACATACAGACTAACGGTCAGTGTCTACACAGATTCTGCCAGCACTACGCTGTTATTATGTTAGCGAACTATCTCACATATTCCTTAACACACTCAGTACGGCCAGTCCTCTCTTCTCCTCTACACAGACCCCTCGGATGTCCAGTGGGTGTCTCAATGACCCAACCTTTAGCTTCCGTCGTCAGAATTGTGGTATTCTTTGTCAACATTCACCTCTTCAGTATAAGAGCCTTCCGCTTGCAATATTTTGATGATGGTAACTGGGGTGAAACGCTGTTAACGTCGTCTCTTTCGCCGTTCGTATGGAGAGAGTTAAAGTGTACGCACGCCAAGGTTATCGTGACACTACAGTAGAGCTTGCGGCACTTTATGATGAAGTACTGAAAAATAAACAAAAAGGATACTTAGTTTCCTAACCAAAACATAAATGCCAACATCAGAAAATAATCCAAGTTTGATCCGTTGCACCACCGCGCACAAGGACAATGAAAGAATTGTGCTTTTCAAACGTGGCGAACACCGAAAATTACAACATCCAAAAGACTACTTTGCCAGAAAAGACTAATTTTTGATACAGAACATAAAAATGAAAAAAATGTTTCAAAAACTGTGGATGTCGCGTTTTAGCATCTAATTTCCTGGAGCTCAATTTAGGATGCTAAAGTGCGATCATACCCTCAAGAAGGTACTACGATAGTAAAGAAAGGTTAATTAAGCTTTTGGAGAAAGCCAGAAATTTACAGATCTACATGCCCAATCAATTTGTATCAGTTGGGATTAGATCCAAAATAAGATCGACCGGATGCGACAGAAAATCACTTGCTTTGTCAAAAATATCAATAATCTGCACTTGATATCAACGCAACAACAAAATTAATAGAATATCCACTTTATGGTGCAAACAAAGAGAAAAGGCTTACTTTATGTGAACAGAGGGGAACTGAAGCAAGAATGTTGAATTGCTTGAGCGACCACGTTCTTTGGAATGACAGTTGCACATGACGTCTGAAAAGACAAACTGGAGCTAAAATAACAAATTGATAAAAATTTCTGGCAGTTTCGAAAATCCAGCAGCAGAGTTAACAAGAGGTACCTCCAGTGACCATTTGTCGGTATCCGAGATGGCGATCGCTTATACAACCGTGAAGCGGAAAGTAAAATTTCAAATTTCGTTTCGTGCTAATAATTTTCTTTCTTTCTTCTGACATGATCATTCTGTACATGTTGAACTGGAACTTGAACTTGGAACTGGAGTCAGACGTTTGAGGCCTGTGAAGGCCTGTTCGTCGAATATTTCCAGACGAGTATCACAATAACACAGCCCAGTCACTAAGAAATAAGGTAGTAGGCAGCACTGATGCAGAATTTATTTCCTTTTGAAAGAGCAGGCATGGTTGTAGGTGCCTACATTATTCCTAATGTCAATCACGTGGTGGTCCTAGTGTGAAACAGTTTCATATCAGGAACGGTGATCCATAAAAGGAGCTGGTGAAGACGTGTTTTATTGAGCTCACGTATTGCGTCACATTACTGTTTTATGTCACATGGTTGGCTCATTCACTGTTTTACTTTGAGAACGCTACAAAACGTATATTGTACGAAGACAGTTTTGGGTTATATTCTGTGTGTGTGTGTGTGTGTGTGTGTGTGTGCGTGCGCGCGCGCGCGCGTGTGTGTGTTTTAAAGAGATTTTATGTGAAGTACAATCAGATTTCTTATGTGTAGTTTATTGCCTTGTTTTTTCAGTTCTGGTGCCAATGACAATTAGCTCAGTTTTCCTCATTCATCTTCAACTTGTTCTCACTCATCCACTCGCCCACACCTCGATGCAATTATTCAAACAACTGGCAAGAGTTGAAAAATCTGGGGGAACAGTAGAGTTGTGGAGCTGGTAATCATCTCCAAAGATAAGGTATGAATGACCTGACCGGTGAATGACAGTGCTGAGAGGCAGTGTGTAGGCTACATAACGAATAAAAGTGGAACCAAGACTGAGCCTTGTGGCACCCCCTACTTCACCACAGATGGAGTGAATTCATGACCAACAAGAACAGACACGGTACGGCAAGTTAAGTATGATGTGAACCAATCCAGGACCGTTCCTGAGCAGTCAAAAGTGGAACGCAACGGTGTAGAAAGGATGCCATGGTGTCAAACGCTGCCGACAGGTCGAGCAGTGACAAAATAGACCACTGGTATCAGAAGCCTGAATGAGGTCATTACTTGCAGCAACGTGGTGTCGGTGCCATGGCACTTACAACAGGCTGACTGAAACGGCTTTACAAGGCTATGTGATTCCACATGTTGCAGCAGCTGTTTCAACACGATGCACTGTAACACCTATGACAAGAAAGGTAGGTTAGAAGCTGGACAGTAGCGCTTCAAACAGATGGGACCAAGACTGGACTTTTTTTAATTTTTTTTTTTTTAAAGCTTGCTTAAACCTCTGAGGCTCAATACCAGATGACAAAGACTTGTTCATGATGGCAGTAAGTAAAGGTGTAATCTCATCAAAACAATTATATAGGACAGGAGCATGGATCGGGTCAAGGTCATAGGATTTTTTTTTTTTTTTTTTTTTTTTGCGGGGGGGATGGGGGGGGGGGGGGGAGCTCTAAAGTTAATTTCTCAAATATTCCTCAGTTACAGGCTCAAACTTTGCAAACAAAGTACCAGAGAACTGTTCACACTTTGATACAAGTTCTTGATGATCGCATGACATAAATTCTCCTTTCCTGGTGGTCGTATTATCTGCACTATCAGCAGCTTTTATATTAAAAAAAAACAAGAAAAAAGAAAAAAAAAGTTGCTTAATTCTATTGGTGATATGGTTGTATTCTCTGCGCTATCGGTAGCTTGTCTATTTTGATTAAAAAAAGAGAAAAGTTGCTGAATTCTGTTGGTGATATTTTTTACCTCTGCAATTGCTTTTGTGTCAAGTGCTGGACTGATGTGCGTGAGTGCCTCTGTGTGTGTGTGTGTGTTTTCGTGAAAATGTGTGTGTGCAGAGCAGATAGGAGAAAGGGGCAGACAAAAATTAATCCCAAACATCCAAGTTATGAAATGGCAAAGTATATCCTTCCACCACCCACCACCACCACTCCTCACACTCCACCTTCCACCACCTCCACTCCTCACACTCCACCTTCCACCACCTCCACTCCTCACACTCCACCTTCCACCACCACCACTCCTCACACTCCACCTTCCACCACCTCCACTCCTCACACTCCACCTTCCACCACCTCCACTCCTCACACTCCACCTTCCACCACCTCCACCACCACTCCTCACACTCCACCTTCCACCACCTCCATTCTTCACACTCCACCTTCCACCACCTCCACCACCACTCCTCACACTCCACCTTCCACCACCTCCACTCCTCACACTCCACCTTCCACCACCTCCACCACCACTCCTCACACTCCACCTTCCACCAGCTCCACCACCAATCTTCACACTCCACCTTCCACCACCTCCACCACCACTCCTCACGCTCCACCTTCCACCACCTCCACCACCATTCTTCACACTCCACCTTCCACCACCTCCACCACCACCATTCTCACACTCCACCTTCCACCACCTCCACCACCATTCTTCACACTCCACCTTCCACCACCTCCACCACCATTCTTCACACTCCACCTTTCACCACCTCCACCACCATTCCTCACACTCCACCTTCCACCACCTCCACTCCTCACACTCCACCTTCCACCACCTCCATTCCTCACACTCCACCTTCCACCACCTCCACTCCTCACACTCCACCTTCCACCACCACTCTTCACACTCCACCTTCCACCACCTCCACCACCACTCTTCACACTCCACCTTCCACCACCTCCACCACCATTCTTCACACTCCACCTTCCACCACCTCCACCACCACTCTTCACACTCCACCTTCCGAATCCTTTGTGTCTCACACAATCCAAGAACAAACAACATACCAAGGTTCACAATTCTTCTTGTTATTATTATCGTTATCATTCTTTTAGACAGTGTGTGCATAGACAGGTACATACATGAAATAGATGAGCTGAGAGACTATGTGCAAACACAAATATTAAAAAGTAAAAAAACAACCACCAAATATGCTGAACGCCCACCAATCCCCCCCCCCCCTTCCCCAGCCCACCGTCTCCCCCCCAAAAAAAAACCCACACAATATTCTGACTAGTGACCAAATAATCTAGACATTAACACAGATATTAAATCAAATATTAACACAGACACATGCACATGCAAACACAAAAAAAGCTAAGCTATTGTGAAATTTGACCAGAAAGTTGTGCATAATTAAAAACAGTACATTTGTCATCAATGATTAGAAGAAGAAAAAAATTAAAAAAATCGCTGCCTCCACTTGATGATACAAATGATGAATCAGTTGTGTGTTTCATACGATCAATGTTACTCCTCAATGATGAATCAGTTGTGTGTTTCATACGATCAATGTTACTCCTCAATGATGAATCAGTTGTGTGTTTCATACGATCAATGTTACTCCTCAATGATGAATCAACTGTGTGTTTCATACGATCAATGTTACTCCTCAATGATGAATCAGTTGTGCGTTTCATACGATCAATGTTACTCCTCACTTCCATCGATGATTGCATTGATTGGCAAATCAACCAAACTAATGAGCATTTAAACTGAATACAAATCAAGAAAAAGAAAGAAATTTCCAGCACAGATTTTTTCCGGAAGGCATGGACGCTGTTTATACTGAAAGACTCACAGCATCCCACTGGGTCCTCTGTGTGCACACACACATAAACACACACCCACACTCACACACACACACACCCACACACACATCTTTAACACTTGCAAAAGGAAGGAACAATACACAGGTTTCAAAACATAATCAGAATGATAGAAATAAGAATTTGATAAGGAAGGATAATAGCGCCCTACTCTAGAAAAAAAAAAAAAACACACACAAATGCATAGACAGGAATGGAAAAAAGAAAAAGAAAAAAGAATTGCACATAGAATCAAACACAGCGTGATCCTTCAAACAGTTGTGGGGTTGGGGGTGGGTGGGAAGAAACAAAAAGAAAATACAGAGTGCAAAATCATACACCATGTAAGTCATCAAACAAAAGGCACGTTATGACAAAGATAAACGGCCAAATCAAGTACCATATATGTAAAGGCACGTTATGACAAAGATAAACGGCCAAATCAATTACCATATATGTAAAGGCACCTTATGACAAAGATAAACGGCCAAATCAAGTACCATATATATAAAGGCACGTTATGACAAAGATAAACGGCCAAATCAATTACCATATATGTTGTCAAATAAGGCAGATTGACAAAAATAAAAAAAACATCCAAATCAACGACCATCTTAGCCATCAAACAAAATTAGGCACATAGTGAAAAAAGATAAAAGGCAACAAATCTGTTACTACAGTCATCAAGCCAATCAAGGTACACTATGATAAAGAGGAAATAAATCGCTTCAACAATTACTAAGCAAGTTACAAAACAAAATTAAGGCAGATTATGACAAAAGATGAAATTTGACAAAACCAAAAGAAAAGCAAGACATTGATACTGCAGCACAACATCAAAATCAAACAAAAAGCACAACACAGTACTGATTATTCAAGTCTTCTGACCTCCTTGTCAGCCTATACAGCTCTTAAAGCGAAACGGAAGCAGGGTGCCAAAATGAAAGAAAAAAATACGTAGGCTCATAACTCTTACTACTTTATTTTTTGTCTTACCAATAGTTGCACACACATATTACTAAGACATGTTATGCTTTACGATGACTTCGCTATAACACACACCACATGAAATGACAAATCAAATCCTGATTAATTTCGTTAACAAAACAGAAGGCATATAATGGCAATCAGTAACTTGCTGTGCCTCTTCTATATACAGTGCTAGAGTACAACACACACACACACACACACACACACACACACACACACACATGTATACAAATCCGTTTGGCCATTCCAAACAACAAACATTCATCCTCTGACCAAATTACATGCAACACTTTACCATAGTACTTTAATTGCGCAACGATTTTCATCAAACTCTTAAAATTCTGCACCTTTGATACTAAAATTACACTTTTCAAATCATGATACATGACATGACAGCATTTCTTCAGCGTCTAAGTTATAATGCATATTGCGGTAGTGAAGATATCAGAAGATTAAAATCACACACACACAGGTACAGAGATCATGTTCAACAAACAAACTTAAAAAAAAAAAAAAAAAAAAAAAAAAAAAAAAAATCAAACTAAAAATCATAAATATAGAATGCTCTTTTCCAACAGATTTTAAGTGGAATAGCTTTTACCCAATTAAAAATGCATATGAATAAAATATACAACAATCTGAACACAAGTCACAAGAAGGAACTGTGAGGTTTTCATGTTTACTGATGCATCATTCTAAAAAATCTCATCTTTTACCCCCACCCCCCAACCCCCCACACCCCCCTGCAAAGAAACACAACAAAACCTGCATATGGCAATGAAAATGGTAATGAAAAAAAGAAAGAAAAAAAAGAACAATGTTAAAAAAAACAAAAAAAAAACTGTTGGGAAGTGGAAGATGGCAAACAACTTTATGACAACATAGATTTTTAAAGAATTGATGGAGAAAATGTTTCATTGAAATCCACCCTGAAAAACGGGGGAGAAAAAAAAACTCGTACCAAAGCAAACCACACTGCCACCACATGGAAATCATACTGCACTGCACCATACCACACTATAACTGCACAACACCACAGCACACCACACCACACTATAACCACACACCACCACACCATAACCACACACCACACTACACTGCACCACACCATACTCTAACCACACAACACCACACTGCCACTGACTTCTTCTTCTTCTTCTGCGTTCACTCATATGCACACGAGTGGGCTTTTACGTGTATGACCGTTTTTACCCCGCCATGTAGGCAGCCATACTCCGTTTTCGGGGGTGTGCATGCTGGGTATGTTCTTGTTTCCATAACCCACCGAACGCTGACATGGATCACAGGATCTTTAACGTGCGTATTTTATCTTATGCTTGCATATACACACGAAGGGGGTTCGGGCACTAGCAGGTCTGCACATACTCGTATGTTGACCTGGGGGATCATAAAAATCTCCACCCTTTACCCACCAGGCGCCGTCACCGTGATTCGAACCAGGGACCCTGAGATTGACAGTCCAACGCTTTAACCACTCGGCTGTTGTGCCCGTCGCTGCCACTGACAATCTTATTTGTAGAATTATGAGCACGCCCACAAAGACTGAAGCTGCTAGTAAATGTCAATTGACAACTGCTGAAGTTCCATGTGTTGTGTTCAAGGATTATACATTCATTAACTCACTCAGTACGGCCAGTCCTCTCTTCTCCTCTACATAGACCCCTCAGATGTCCAGTGGGTGTCTGAATGACCCAACCTTTAGCTTCCGTCGTCAGAATTGTGATATTCTTTGTCAACATTCACCTCTTCAGTATAAGAGCCTTCTGCTTGCAATATTTTGATGATGGTGATTGGGGTGAAATGCTGTTAACGTCGTCTCTTTCGCCGTTCATATGGAGAGAGTTAGCACATGTATTGTGTACCTATGTGTTTTCTCGTTTTGTACAGTATGGATGACATTTCATGTTTGTGTGTGTGCACATAACAGACCTTATTCATTTAGACATTGGATTCAGATTAAAGTGAGGAAAACGAAAGAAACACACACATACACACACACACACTCAAGAATCAAGAATATTTCATCCTTTCACCCCTTTTAGGGCATGGAGGATATAACAGTAATAGTATTTTACATCAAAATTAAACATAAACAATTAAAATAACATAACTATCAGAAACAGAATACAAACTACATGAAACACAACATAAATGATGATAGTATTTTTCTGGTATTAAACCTCAGGATAGATCAAACTATGTTGCTCATCTTTGCAACATTACTTAAGTTTAACCAGATTGTCTTGGCTGCATGAAATAAATCACAAAGAAAGCCTCTTCCAACAAGAAAAATTAAACACATACATCTAGTTGTTACACACACACACACACACACACACACACACACACACACACAACTACCTACTTTAACCCATATGAATAATGGACAGATTTCAGAAAGAAAAAAAAGCAAAGATTTTATTCTGACACCTTTCAGCTGAAAAAAAAAAAAAAAAAAAAAAAATCCCATCCAAAATAACACATTAACATGCCTGTTCGCTGCTATGCATACCATGTGCTTAACTGGGATTTGCATGTGTGGGATTATTTCTTAATGTACACATTGTTGACCTACTGGTGGTTGAGAAAATATACATGTTTCTATTTCTTTTTTTTTTTTTTTTTTTTTACTTCAGCATCCCTTGGCCCCCAATGATACTACAATAAAGAAAGAAAGAAAGAAACAACCCCCCCCCCCCCTGCCCCCCTCCCCCCCCCCCGCCGCCCCCCTCCCAAAAATCCTACTAAACTTTTCAGTCTTTCAGAAATCAGTCACACCTACCCACTGGGGCTGATGAACTGGGATTACACGCACGCACGCATGCACACACGCACGCACGCACGCACACACACACACACACATTCACACACACACGGTACAAGAACAAATTTAATTCAATATGACAGTAAAAAAATCATTATCATTTAGTTGCTACATACAAAGTATTATATCACAAAATTGTTTCTTTAGAATCTGTACAACATGCCATATTACATCAAACATATAGACAGACAGACAGTAGCACAAAGGTGATTATACCTTGGCATGATCAACAATTTTTATCAAACATCACAATCAAATCATCACCCTGATCAAATTATGGCAAATATAATTATGCAATGATTTTCATATGCTGGTAATTATTTTGTAGGCACATTTAGTATTTATGCTTGCAGCAAATATATGCAATGGTTTTCATATGCCTGTAATTATGTGTTAGCACATTCAGTATTTTTTACACTTATGGCAAATAAATGCAATGATTTTTCACACACCAATTATTATTTGAAGGCACGTTTAGAATCTTTACACTTGGTGTAAGCAACAGATGATCAAAGATCATTCACAGGCAAACGAGTGTTAAAAAAAAAAACTAATTAAAAAACAACAACAACAAACTTCATTAAAAGCACATAATCCTTGCATTTTCATCGTCATTCTTGAAAAAGAAAAATACCAACCAACCCACCAAAAATCCCATCTAGAATAGCCACAGCTGAGCTGGTCTCTCTCTCTCTCTCTTTCTCTCTTTCACCACACACACACACATACATGCACATGCACTCACATACATGCACACACACACACACCCAGTTTCAGTTTCTCAAGGAGGCGTTACTTCCTTCGGACAAATCCATACATGCTACACTGATGCCTAGACACACACACACACACACACACACACAAACTGTAATTCTATCCATCAAGACGTTCTTTCATGTCAAGGATCCATCCAAACTGTAAACATCTCTTCCCTCCTCTCTCTCTCTCTCTCTCTCTCTCTCTCTCTCTCTCTCTCTGAACGACACCACACACACTCTTTCTCACATGTTGACACATACAGATAGAAAAAAAAACATTACACCCCAAGTAAAAACAACAAAAACCATACACACAGCTGGACAATTAATCTCTCTCAGGAACATGCACACATGAGAAGGAAAAGAAATTCCAACCTGCCATGGCCATCTTATATATATATATATATATATATATATATATATATATATATATATATATATATATATATATCATATACATATATATTCAACCCTCCCTGTATATATATAGTATATATATATATTATATTTTTTTCTTTTCTATATCATATCATCATCCTCAGTTTCCGAGATAACCATGAATATCTCTCTCTCTCTCTCTCTCTCTCTCTCTCTCTCTATATATATATATATATATATATATATATATTTATACATACCCCCTCCTCAAAATCAAATCACCTTAACAGCAAGACAAGACAGAACCATAACACCAATGATTCAAGTATTGCTGCTCAATATTGCTCTTTCTTTCTTTCTTTCTTAATCATTGACTGTCTTGAGCCTGTCTGCCACACATCACGAAAGATGAAGAGGTGAGAGAGGGGTGTGGGGATGGTTGTGGGTGTGTGTGTGTGGGGGGGGGGGGGGGGGGAGGGGGGCAGGGAGGGGGCAGGGGGCAGGGGGGGGGGGGGGGGCAGGATAGATATGACGGGTTGACAGGTAGGTTGCGGGTGTGCAAGTATAACTAACTTGTTCCCACATTCATAACAATGACAGTACGATAACAACATCAACTAATGGGCATTTATAACATGCTATTATCTCCTGAGCACAGGGTGCAAACAAGTAACTTCAATACGGTGTTTGAAAAAAGGAAAAAAAAAACCAAACAAACAAAGGTTACAAAAATTAAACAACACATTTAGTATCCTGTCCAGGATTCCTCTATTAGAAATGAATATTATCGTTTCGTGATTTGGGTGATGCAAGTCCAAGGCAGTCTGCCGCTTTGTTTAATTATCAATGGAGTTTGAACACTCTGGTGACGTAAGGCACTCGTCAAATGTCATGATTTTATTTTTTATTCATATTTATTTATTTTGGTGCTGCAGAATTATGGGGACGTCGTCGTGTTTTCTATATTTTTAGCAAGGCTGAATGGTGATGGGGGGATTGGGGGGTGGGGGGTGGGGGGGAGGGGGGGGGGGGGGGGTTGATGGCAATCCTGCAATGGAGGTGGTGCAGTTTGGTGTCATCACTACCTGACAAGGCTGTACTGTCACAATGTGTCATCACTACCTGACAAGGCTGTACTGTCACAATGTCATCACTACCTGACAAGGCTGTACTGTCACAATGTGTCATCACTACCTGACAAGGCTGTACTGTCACAATGTGTCATCACTACCTGACAAGGCTGTACTGTCACAATGTGTCCTGGTGTCATCACTACCTGACAAGGCTGTACTGTCACAATGTGTCATCACTACCTGACAAGGCTGTACCTGACAAGGCTGTACTGTCACAATGTGTCATCACTACCTGACAAGGCTGTACTGTCACAATGTGTCCCGGTGTCATCACTACCTGACAAGGCTGTACTGTCACAATGTGTGCCGGTGTCATCACTACCTGACAAGGCTGTACCGTCACAATGTGTCATCACTACCTGACAAGGCTGTACTGTCACAATGTGTCCTGGTGTCATCACTACCTGACAAGGCTGTACTGTCACAATGTGTCCTGGTGTCATCACTTCCTGACAAGGCTGTACTGTCACAATGTGTCCTGGTGTCATCACTACCTGACAAGGCTGTACTGTCACAATGTCATCACTTCCTGACAAGGCTGTACTGTCACAATGTCATCACTACCTGACAAGGCTGTACTGTCACAATGTCATCACTACCTGACAAGGCTGTACTGTCACAATATGTCATCACTACCTGACAAGGCTGTACTGTCACAATATGTCATCACTACCTGACAAGGCTGTACTGTCACAATGTGTCATCACTACCTGACAAGGCTGTACTGTCACAATGTGTCATCACTACCTGACAAGGCTGTACTGTCACAATGTGTCATCACTACCTGACAAGGCTGTACTGTCACAATGTGTCATCACTACCTGACAAGGCTGTACTGTCACAATGTGTCATCACTACCTGACAAGGCTGTACTGTCACAATGTGTCCTGGTGTCATCACTACCTGACAAGGCTGTACTGTCACAATGTGTCATCACTACCTGACAAGGCTGTACTGTCACAATGTGTCCTGGTGTCATCACTACCTGACAAGGCTGTACTGTCACAATGTGTCATCACTACCTGACAAGGCTGTACTGTCACAATGTGTCATCACTACCTGACAAGGCTGTACCGTCACAATGTGTCCCTGTGTCATCACAGCGGCTCTAAAAAATAAATTACCTTAACAAAAGCTCTACCTCTTTCCAAAAAAAATTACTCTGCACACCACAGCCTACACACAGGTCAAACCACTCAGCACTGTGTATCATTGACTAGACTTGCATTAGTTAGTTAATGGAAATCTGTATACCAGTTAGTATTTTCATGTCTTGGTCAATCCACCCCCACCCCACCCCCACCCCCTCATCAAGAACACCTTCAGGATGATTGCCTCTCTACTTGAAGTCATTTTTAAAATGTTAAAAAAAAAAAAAATGGAATGATCATAATTGTGCCAACAATTTACAATGCTCATATCAATACTAAAACAAATTTTTATAGTATATCAGTCTCTCTCCCTCCCTCTCTTCCTTTCCATCACACACACACACACACACACATGAATGCACAATGCACATATCAAATTTCAGTTTCAAGGTGGCATCAAAGCATGCAAACTGATCCATATGTGCTACACCACATCTGTTTAAAAAAAACAAAAAAAACAACAGAAGGGGGAACAGATGCTTCACCAACACATAAACCCTACACACTGGTCAAGACTTTGTGAGGTCACAAAGTACACAGACGCCAACTTGCTACATTTACTGAAGACAAGCAAACAATAAAAAAAACACCCTGTCATCAGTCCAGCTTTTGACAGCCTTTGAGTACGCTTGTGAAACTGATCCATCCATGATTGACTGACTGTTTGCCAGTGTACAGTCACCAAGAAAGGAGATTTCTCATTTGGCTGTTTCCAGGATTTATTCAGCTAAACTCATTCAACGAATGGTTTATGTTCTCATGCCATGTCGTTGGTACTGTTTCTTCGTGCATTGGGTCTTTTTTGTTAACACGCACGCTTGCATGCACACCTGGCTGCATATCCAGGCAGAGAGAGAATGAAACTTGAGCTGTTCTCATGGGGTGAAAGGGTAAATTAATCTTTCCCACACACACCCCCCCACTCAAATAACCAAAGACTCATGGGGTAAGAGTGAGTGAATCGATCTTTCCCATACCCCCCCCAACCCCCCACCCCACCCCCCATTCAAATCACCTCCTGCTTAAAAGTCAACCCAGACATCACCGATTCCGGCGGCGATGACATCATCAGCGACGATGACGAAGCAGAAGCAGCAGCAGCAGCCATCATCTTGCTCCTCTCCGAGACGATGCCGCCACCAGCCAGATGCACGGCCTCAAAAGCGGCAGCAGAGGAAGAGAGGTGCGCAGGGGGGGGCGATCTGGAGGAGTGGCCCAGTCGACCCTGGGACACCCCTCCCCCCATCATCATCATCATGGACTCCTCCACCAGCCCCGCATCCCCTCCAGGACTGAGGGAGCCCACCGTGGAGGGGCTGGGGTGGGTGTGGGGGCGGGGTAGTGATTGTAGCCCTTCGGAGGCTGACGGACTGCAGCTGCCATCCAGGGAGGAAGCGGTGGGGGGGAAGGCAGCACCGTTGTCATCCAGAAGGGGGGTGGTGGTGGTGGTGGCGCCGCCAGTGGTTGTCGTGGGCAGGTTGTTGCTGCCTGTGTCTTGAACGGCGTCGGCGTTGGCCCCTGTTGGTCACAGAACCAGAATCAGAACCAGAACCAGAATCAGACTCGATTTCAACTGTCACTCAAACCTTAACAAGGTCTATAAGACACACGCTCCACCCCCACTACAAGTGCAGTGTTGGCCATGAATTTTAACGCTGCTGCCTAGGAAGTGAGAAATTCTGAGCACACTGGTTCAAATCCCACACTCTCTTCCCCCTCCATTGGACCGTTAGTGGTGGTCTGGATGCTAGTCATTCAGATGGGATGATAAACTGAGGTCCCATGTGCTGCATGCACTTAAAAGCACACATAAAAGAACCCACTGCACCAAAAGCACTGTCCTTTGCAACACTCTGTTAAAAAATCCATTCTGATGGGAAAACAACAATTAATACAGCTGCAAGCAAAGAAAGCCCCAAACAACAACAACAACAACAACAAAACAAAAAACAAAACAAAAAAAACCCCCAAAAAACAAAAAACCTGGCGACGCTCTCACTGTAGCCACACGCTTTCTCTGGCGTGAGCAGTACTGAATTTCACGCAAAGAAATCTGTTGTGACGAGAGAGTCATACAATATGAAACATTATGCTACTTAAAAAAAGGGAATGATGAATGGCGTCAGTACACGGCTGAGACACCCTCACTGTCATGTCGCCTTCTATTCAATCAAAAAACAAGTTTCAACATTTCTCCCTCCCCTTCCCTACTGAAGAAAACAATCTAGCCATTCTTTTTCTTTCTTTTTTTCAACTTTCCAACGCCAGGTAAAATTTGCAAACAACAGCTGTTGTAGTACAGTACACACAGCACAGTACAGCATTGTACACACAGCACAGTACACACAGCATAGTACACACAGTACACACAGCACAGTACAGCATTGTACACACAGCACAGTACACACAGCATAGTACACACAGTACATACAGCACAGTACAGCATAGTACACACAGCACAGGACAGCATAGTACACACAGTACAGTACAGCATAGTACACACAGCACAGCATAGTATACACCATACACAGTACACACAGCACTGTACAGCATAGTACACATATCACACTACACACAACACAGTACACATTGCACAGTACAGCATAGTGCACACAGTACACACAGCACAGTACACACAACACAACACAGTACATACCGTACACAGTACACATAGCACAGTACGGCATAGTACACACAGCACAGTACACACAACACAACATAGTACATACCGTACACAGTACACACAACACAGTACAGCATAGTGCACACAGTACACACAGCACAGTACACACAACACAACATAGTACATACCGTACACAGTACACACAACACAGTACAGCATAGTGCACACAGTACACACAGCACAGTACACACAACACAACATAGTACATACCGTACACAGTACACACAGCACAGTACACACAATACACACAGCATAGTACACACAGCACAGGACAGCATAGTACACACAGTACAGTACAACATAGTACACACAGTACACACAGCACAGCAAAGTATACACCATACACAGTACACACAGCACAGTACAGCATAGTACACACAGTACAGTACACACAGCACAGTACACACCGTACACACATCACAATACACAACACACAGCACAGCACAGTACACACACAGCACAGTGCACACAACACAGCACACACACCACAGCAAAGTACACACTACACACAGCACACACACCACATTACACTACATACAGCACAGCACAGCACAGCACATGACACCACAGCACACAGCACAGTATACACACTACAGAACAACACACCACACCACACTGCACCACACACCACACCACACACATCACACAACACACCACACCACACACATCTCACACCACACCACACCACACCACACCACACCACACCACACCACACCACCCCACAAACACACTACCTCCCAGCAGCATTTCCTGCAGCAGACTGTCGATGTGGGCCACCCCGAAGAGCTTGGCGAACTGGATCTGCTCAATCATCTGCCAGGTGATGGACTGCAGGGCAGGCAGCATGAGCAGGATCTCCCCGAAGCGGCCCCGCGTGTCGTACTGACGGTCGGCGATGTAGTCCTCCAGGTTCACCTGGATCTGGTAGCGAAGGCCCTTGATGCGGGACACGTCGCTCAGACCTCGTGCCACTGTTTTTTTGGGGGTGTTGTGGGGGTTGTGGGGGGGTTAACATAAAAGTTAGGGTGATTAGGATGATAACAATCATGATGAGGATGATGGTGAATGGTGGTGGTGGTGGTGGTGATGATGGCAGATAACAGTAATGATGATGATGATGATGGTGATGGTGATGAAAATGACAATGGTGGTTGTGGAGGGTGTTCAGGGTGTGGGTGGGGGTGGGGGTGGTGGGTGGTGGGTGGGGGCGGTGGACTTAAGTTACGGTGGTTCGGGATGATAATCGTGATGATGATGTTGGTGTTGGTGATAACAGTAATGAAGATGATGTTGATGATGGCGATGATGATGATGATGATGATCATAATGTCATGGTGATTATGATGATAATCATGATGATGATGATGGGAGAGATGACGATGATGATGATGATGATGATGATAACTATAATGTAATGGTGATTATGATGATAATGATGATGATGATAACCAACACCAATGGACCCATCTACACATACCAACACACACACACACATACACACACACTCACACACACACACACACACACACACCCTTCCCCTTAATCCCCAAGCCCACTACCTCAAACATAACACCAACCCGGCTTGAAGAAAATGATGGTCATGTAAGCGGACTCTTGTTTTCTCCCCAACACACACACACACACACACACACACACACACACACACACACTTGTCAACACATTACTCTCTATGTTTGTACCATGCATGTGTCTAATGACAAACAAAATTAATTCCACTCTATTCCATGCTATTTCATTCCACTTCTATTCTATTCTATCATATTCCATTCTGTCACATTCTATTCCATTCTATTCTGTCATATTCTATTCTATTCTGTGATATCCTACTCTATTCTCATTCTATCCTATCCTATCATTCTGTCTTGTACCCTATTCCATTCCATCATATTCTATTCTATTCTCATTCTGTCCTATCCTATCATTCTGTCTTGTACCCTATTCCATTCCATCATATTCTATTCTATTCTCATTCTGTCCTGTCATATCATGTCACCTGCCCTATTATATTCCATTCTGTCATATCTTATTCTATTCTCATTCTATGCTATGCTATCACATTATGCCCCTTAACCTATAGCATTCAATTCTGTCATATCCTACTCTGTTCTCATTTATTCTATCCTGTCATATAATTTTGTCCCTGTACCCTATTCCATTCTATTCTGTCATACTCTATTCTATTATCATTCTGTCCTATCCTATCATATTCTAACCTACCCTATTTCCAATATCCCACTCTATTCTCATTCATTCTATCCTGTCATATTATTCTGTCCTGTACCCTATTCCATTCCATTCTATCATATCCTACTCTAGTCTCATTCTATCCTACTCCAGTCTCATCCTATCTTATCATATTCTGCCCCGTACCCTATTTCCATTCAATTCTGTCACATCCCATTCTATTCTCATCTCTATCCTATCATATTCTCTCCTGCCCTATTTCCAATATCCTACTCTAGCCATAATCTATCCTGTCATCATATTCTGCCCCGTACCCTATTTCCATCTCATTCTGTCATATCCCATTCTATTCTCATCTCTATCCTATCATATTCTCTCCTGCCCTATTTCCAATATCCTACTCTAGCCATAATCTATCCTGTCATCATATTCTACCCCGTACCCTATTTCCATCTCATTCTGTCATATCCCATTCTATTCTCATCTCTATCCTATCATATTCTCTCCTGCCCTATTTCCAATATCCTACTCTAGCCATAATCTATCCTGTCATCATATTCCGCCCTGTACCCTATGTCCATCTCATTCTGTCATATCCTGTATATTTCTATGCTCATTTCTATCCTATCCAATCATATTCTGTCCTACCTACCCTATTTCAAATACCCTGCACTAGTCTCATTCTATCCTATCATATTACTCTGCCCCGTACCCTGTTCCATTCTATTCTGTCATATCCTATTCTATTCTCATTCTATCCTGTCCTATTCTGTTCCATACTCTATTTCCATACCATTCCATTTTCTTTGTCCTTTTTGACATCACTTTTATTGACTCACTTGTGTAAACAAAGTGAGTCTATGTTTTAACCCGGTGTTCGGTTGTCTGTGTGTGTGTGTGTGTGTGTGTGTGTGTGTGTCCGTGGTAAACTTTAACATTGACATTTTCTCTGCAAATACTTTGTCAGTTGACACCAAATTAAGCATAAAAATAGGAAAAATTCTGTTCTTTCCAGTCATCTTGTTTAAAACAGTATTGCACCTCTGGGATGGGCAAAAAAATTTTTTAAAAATGAAGCCTAATTATATGCAAACTGCATTTACTGTTATATTTATATTTTTTGTATTCCCTAAACTTGGCACTTTGATCTGATATTCTGACACAACACCAAGATCAGTCATTATTATCATTTTTTGTTCAAACAGGAACTTCTTTTGCTAAGCATGGAAGTTTTATTTATTTGGCAAACGTTTTGGTGCAGATAGTAAAAAAGGGAAATTACTCTGTAATTAATGCTAGGGGACTTAATTCGAATCTGGTTAGGACTTTTTTTCTTTTTCTTTTCTTTTTTTTTTTAACGCGAAGCTTTATAATAACAAATACAGAACACATTTTAATGATTAGATTTTTTTTTATTTTTTTTTAAGTGTATCACAAGTGAGTCTTGAAGGCCTTGCCTCTCTTGTTGTTTGTACTGTATGGGCAAAAGTGGGGGCACAAGAATTAAATTTTTTTTTTACCGATTCTCTCTCTCTCTCTCTCTCTATATATATATATATATATTCTATTCATCATACCAGGGTCAAAGAAGACGATGGCCTTCATGCAGGCGAACTCTGTCTCGTCGATGCCGACGTCCCTCAGGGGCTGAACAAGCTCGTCCAGGATCCGGGAAGCGATGCGGCCGATGTCCGGGTCCTGGGCGTGGCGCGTGATGATGGCGTCGTTGCCCAGCAACAGCACGTCGTTCAGCGCCAGCGAGCGCTTGGCCACGCCCAGCAGCAGGTGCTCTCCGGCGTGGGCCCTCAGCAGCGCCACCTGGGTGATCACGGTACGATCAGATTGGGGGGTGTTATCTATGTCTCCTATTCACCTGTTGGTTTTTTTTGGGTTGTTTTTGTTGTTGTTTTTATCATTCTTGGAGTTTGTTTTTTTTGGGGGGTGGGGTGGTTTTTTTTTTCTTGTTTTAATCTATTTACACGTCCTCACTGACAACACACCCATTCCAACACACACACACACACACATACAGACACACAGTCACACACACACACACACACTGTGCACACACACACACACACTGTACACACACACACACACACACACTGTACACACACACATACACACCCACACCAACACAATCCACACACACACAAACATACACACATCAACACACACACACACCAACACACACATCCACACACACACAAACATACACACATCAACACACACACACTCCAAAACACACACAGACACACACTCTAACACACACACACACATTCACACAAACATACACACATCAACACAAACACACTCCAACACACACACAGATACACACACACACTCCAACACACACACATGTACACACACACACACACACACACACACTCTCCAAAACACACACAGACACAGACACACACTCCAACACACACACACACTCTCCAACACATACACACACTCTAAAATGCACACACACACACACACACCAACGCACACATCCACACACACACAAACATACACACATCAAAACACACACACACCACCACACACACACCCACACACACCCACACACACACACACACACACGCCCTGTCCTCCACCTGATCATCCAAGGGCAGCTCACAGAAGCTGGGGATGTACTTGGCCCACTCCACCAGAATCAGCAGCTGGTGCTTCATGGACTCACAGACGTCGTTGGGCGACGCCACCTTCTTGCTGGCCATGTCCAGGACGTTCAGCTGAGGCCCGATCTGCCAGCACCCCCACAGACAGACAGACAGACAGTCAGTTTGTTAGTCAGTCACAGCATCCGCTTAGCATAGCATAGGTCACCATCATTCTGGCATCTTGGGTGTGGGAACTCGAGTCTTCACTTACAGACACACAAGCAGACAGTCAGTCATACTCATAGCATCCCGCTTACCACAGCACAGGTGTGGAGAAAAACATACAACAACTTTAAAGTCACCAACATCTTAGCATCTTGGGTGTAGGGACATGAGTCTTCACTAAAAGACAGACAGACAGACAGACAGACAGACAGACAGGCACAGCATCCGCCTACCACAGCATAGGGTGTGGAGAGAGAAACAATTTTAGTCACCATCATTCTGGCATTATGGGGTGTGAGAAGGAACGAACATAAGTCACCACTTACAGATAGACACACATACTCATCGTCAGATATCACTAACAGTGAGAGGACGCTGAACTAAAGAACCAACACACACGCAAAAGTTAGTGAGGTTGACGCACACACACACACACACACACACACACACACACACACAAGCGCGTGCGGGTACACACACACACACACACACACACACACACACACACACACAAATACACACAAGCGCATGCGTGCACACACACACACACACACAAGCGCATGCAGGCACACACTCACACACACACGCACACACACAACCACACACGCGCGCGCGCACATGCTTGTACACACACACAAACACCGCACACATGCTCACACACACACACACACACACACACACACACACACACACACACACACACACTGGAGAAAGTCTTTAAAAACAACATCTGTGGGTTGTAAAAACAAAAACCAATACTCACTTTTGATTTATTAAAATGAAAAAAAGATGTCAACGTTTCGAACTATAGTTCCCCCAGACACGGTCTTGGTTGAAAACGACAGTGGTGGTGGTAAAGGGCATGAGAAGTTACCAGTATCATTCAACTGCAAAAGCTTTACAACCCAGGATTTTTACAGACTTTCTCCAACAACAAGAACGAAACGAAAGCCAAGGTAGCAGAAGAGGAAGACTTAGGAGGAGGGGGAGGAGGAGGAGGAAGAAAAGAAGAAAGTGGAGGGGGGGGGGGAGGAGAAGGAAGTGGAAGAGAAAAAGGAGAAGAAGCAGAAAATGAAGAAGAAATGATGGAGGGGGAGGAGGAGGAAAAGAAGAAGGAGGACAAGGAGGAGGAGAAGGAGGAGGAGGAGAAGAAGGACGAGAAGGAGGAGGAGGAGAAGAAGGAAGATGAGGAGAAGGAGGAGAAGAAGGACGAGAAAGAGAAGGAGGAGGAGGAGGACAAGGAGAAGGAGGAGAAGGAGAAGGAGGAGTAGGAGAAAGAGGAGAAGGAGGAGGAGGAAAAGAGGGAGGAGGAGGAGGAGAAGAAGGAGGAGGAGAAGGAGGAGGAGAAGAGGGAGGCGAAGAAGGAGAACGAGGAGGAGGAGGAGGAGAAGAAGGAGGAGGCGGAGAAGAAAGATGAGGAGGAGAAGAGGAGAAAAAGGAGGAGGAGGAGAAGGAGGAGAAGAGGGAGCAGAAGAAGGGGAAGGAAGAGGAGAGGGAGGAGAAGAAGAAGGAGGAGAGGGAGGAGAAGGAGGAAGAGAAGGAGGAAGAGGAGAAGGAGGAGGAGAAGGAGAAGAGGGAGGAGAAGAAGGAGGAGGAGGACAAGGAGAATGAGGAGAAGAAGGAGTAGGAGGAGGAGGAGGAGGAGAAGGAGGAGGAGGAGAAGCAGAAGAGGGAGGAGAAGGAGGAGGAGAAGAAAGAGGCTGGAGAAGAAGGAGGACGAGGAGAAGGAGGAGGAGAAGAATGAGAAGGAGGAGGAGGAGAAGGAGGAGGAGGAGAAGAGGGAGAAGAAGAAGGAGAAGAAGAAGGAGGAGGAGAAGAAAGAGGAGGAGAAGGAGGAGAAGAGGGAGGAGGAGGAGAAGGAGGAGGACGAGAAGGAGGAGGAGAAGGAGGAGGAGAAGAGGGAGGAGAAGGAGGAGGAGGAGAAGAAAGAGGAGGAGGAGGAGAAGAGGGAGGAGGGGAAGGAGGAGGAGGAGAAGAAGTAGAAGAAGAAGGAGGAGGAGAAGAGGGAGGAGGGGGAGAAGAGGGAGGAGGAGGAGAAGAAGGAGAAGAAGGAGAAGAGGAGGAGGAGAAGAGGGAGGAGGAGGAGAAGAAGAAGCAGGAAAAAGAAGAAGAAGAAGATCAAGTAGAAGACGAAGAAGAAAGAAATATGGAAGAAGGAAGGAAGGAAGGAAGAAAGAAGAAGAAACAGAGGAACAACAAGACGACGACGACGACGACGACAACGACGACGAAAAAAAAATTGGCAAGGCATTTACAATATCAACCTGTCGGGAGAGCATCTCAGCGTTGAGCAGAGTGCCCACAGACAGTGACCCGTTCTGGGAGCTGTCCTGGTCATAGCTGGTTCGGCGTACACTGATTCGGTCCCTCTCGTTTTGAACGGCTGCAATGATGATGATGATGTTGATAGTAGTAGTAGTAGTAGTAGTAGTAGCAGTAGTAGTGGTCGTAGCAGTTGTAGTAGTAGTAGTGTTGATAACAGTAATAACAACAATCATCATAATATTTATAATAATAATTGCATGATAATAGTCATAACAACAACAACAATAACAATCATCGTCATCATTATTACAATTTGGTCCTTTTCGTTTTCAACGGTTGTCAGGTACACAAATGAATATAGTTGAGTAATGATAACATGTAATAACAGCAATAATGACAATGATAATGATAATGATCATCATAACAATAACTGTGATGAGGATGATACCGCACCACACCGCATCACACCGCACCGTATCACACCACACCGCACCGCACCGCACCGCACCACACCACACCATACCACACCACACACATCTCACACCACACCACACCACACACACCACACCACACCACAAACACACTACCTCCAAGCAGCATTTCCTGCAGCAGACTGTCGATGTGGGCCACCCCGAAGAGCTTCGAACCGCACCGCACCGCACCACACCGCATCACACCGCACCGCACCACACCACACCGCACCGCATCGCACCGCATCACACCACACCGCATCACACCACACCGCATCACACCACACCACACCGCATCGCACCGCATCACACCACACCGCATCACACCACACCACACCATACCGCACCGCACCGCATCACACCGCATCGCACCGCATCACACCACACCGCATCACACACCACACCGCACCGCACCGCACCGCACCACATCACACCACACCACACCGCACCGCACCGCACCACATCACACCACACCACACCGCACCGCACCGCACCGCACCGCACCGCTCACCTTCCTTCTTCATCCCGGCCCGGAAGCACTTTCGCAGGCGGCAGTAGCGGCACTGGTTCCGCTTGTCCTTGTCCACAACGCAGCTTCGCGCGAAGCGGCACGTGTACACGTGGTTCTTGCGCACGCTCCGCCGGAAGAAGCCTTTGCACCCGTCGCAGCTGGAGGCCCCGTAGTGCTTGCCCGTGGCCCGGTCCCCGCAGATGGCGCACGACGACTGTTGCTGCTGCTGGGTGCCGAGCGTGGCTGCAGCGGCAGCAGCGTTGCTGTGGAAGGATGGTCCATGGACGGCGGTGGTGTTGGGGGGTCCCAGGATCTGGAGGGAGAGGGAGGAGGAGGAGGAGGAGGAGGCCCCTCCGGAGGAGGAGGAGGAAGGGGAGGAGAGGCTGGCGGGGGAGGTGTTGTTGTTGTTGTGGTGGTGGTGGTGGTGGTGATGGTTGGTGTTGGAGGCGGGGTTGTTGAGGGCGTTGTGGGTGGGGGTGGTGGGGAGGAAGGGGGCCTGGGCGGAGGAAGAGAGGTCTGGGGATTCTGTTTGTGTGTGTTGTGTGTGTGTGTGGGGGGGGGGGGGGGGGGGGGGGTGGTGGTGGTGGTGTTGGGGATGGAGGAGGTGGGAAAGGGGGAAAAAAGAAATTCATTAGCGATTCTGTGTGCGTGTGTGAAATTCTTATACATGTGGTATAATCCACACAAACGTAACTCGTAGACATATACACACACCCACACACATTTTCATTTCATATATATACACAGAGACAGAGAGAGGGAGAGAGAGAGAGAGAGAGAGAGAGAGAGAGAGAGAGATTCTGCGCATCCAGAATCGGCCTCTTCTCCCATAATTATGAGGACACACACCGACAGATAAGCCTGCCTGCCTACTC
>NC_134901.1:10829904-10842404 GCF_041734735.1 Babylonia areolata
GTTTTCTCTTTTTTGTGATTGATTTACTCTTAATTTCTAATTTTTAGGGAGTCTGTGGGTGGGGATGAAAGTTTTTCTTCTTTTTTTTCTTCTTCTTTTTTTTGTATCTCTCTCTCTCTGTCTCTGTCTCTCTCTCTCTCCGTGTGTGTCTCTCTCTCTGTCTCTCCCCCCGTATTTTTTTTCTTTCTTTTTCTTTGCCTCTGTTACTTTTTTTTCTTTCGTATCTTTCTTTCTTTCTTTCCCGTTTCCTGATTCTTACTTGTCTTTCTTATATCTGTTCTACTGTCCCTCCATTTTTTTTTCCCCTTTATTTGTTGCAATTTTTCCTCCCACTGTTTTTTTCAGGTATTTTCTATGTTTCTTCCTTTACTTGTCTCCCACTCCTCTTTTCTGCTTTCTTTCTCTTTCTTTCTTCCTTTCTTTCTTTCTATTTCTTTTCACACAGCGAAAACGATAGTTTCAATTTCTTCAAGACAGTGTCAACAGATGCAGACGTGTTCCATGTACACTTCACACTTTGTAGAGAAAAGAAAGAACAAAAAAAGGAAAGAGAAGAAATAGAACAAAATAAAATAAAAACAAAACAAAAAAGACGGAAGCACAGTATCAATAAGCAGTGATAGCTTCGTGACTGACGCTAAAAGCACAACGTAAAACTTCACACCACTTCAGTCTTGTGTCGCTCTTTTTAAATGAAGGCCCACAGACATGTCCCCATATCATCCCCCCCCCCCAATCCCCACCACCTCCCCCCCAATCCCCACCTCCCCCTCCCCCCCAATCCCTAATCTTGCCCCACGGCATGCGACAAGCAAACGCTTGTCCGGTTTGGTAACATCACAGTGACACTACCACTATCCCCCCCCCCCCCAACCCCCCTCCGCCTCCCCAGACCCTCCCAGACCTCCCCCCCCACCCCCCGTCCCTCCCCAAACCCCCCTCTCCCCACATACACACTTAGGCCTTCGTCTCCTTTAGCCCACCGATGAACAATGAA
This sequence comes from Babylonia areolata, assembly GCF_041734735.1. NCBI lineage: Eukaryota > Metazoa > Mollusca > Gastropoda > Neogastropoda > Buccinidae > Babylonia > Babylonia areolata. The sequence continues at coordinate 10,830,902 of NC_134901.1, forward strand.
TGTATCAGCCCCATCAGCATCGGCGACTCGAGCGAGGCAATCAAACTGTCGCCCTGTCGTTTGTTATCGATCGATGGGAGGAAGAGGGGCGACCGACCTGTCTCCTGGGGGCCTGTACCACTAATGGGATATGGACAGGACTGACACTGGCACTGCACCATCATCATAATCATCATCATGTTTTCTTATTATAATCATATCGTTGTAATTATTATGATTATGATGGTGATAAGAATCACTATCACCATCATCATCATCAATGATACAAACGGAAAAAAAACATTTTCCCAAGCCTGCCAAAATAAACAATTACTTAAATAAATAAATAAATAACCGCAGGACGTTGTCTCCAAGGCACCTCAGAAAAACATCAACAACAACAACAACAAAAACCGTTGTTCTTTTCCTTCTTTCCACCACTTTTTCAATTTATTTAATTATTTGTTGTTGTTGTTGTTGTTTAAAGGCAAGGACTGAATCACAGCTTTCCCACCGAGTCCTGTCATAATTAGTACACACGTTCTGAGTCCTATTATAATTAATACACACGTTTTGAGTCCTGTCATAATTAGCACACACGTTGACAGTCCTATTATAATTAATACACACGTTTTGAGTCCTGTCATAATTAGTACACACGTTCTGAGTCCTATTATAATCAATACACACGTTCTGAGTCCTATTATAATTAGTACACACGTTCTGAGTCCTATTATAATTAGCACACACGTTCTGAGTCCTATTATAATTAATACACACGTTTTGAGTCCTGTCATAATTAGTACACACGTTCTGAGTCCTATTATAATCAATACACACGTTTTGAGTCCTGTCATAATTACTACACACGTTCTGAGTACTATTATAATCAATACACACGTTTTGAGTCCTGTCATAATTACTACACACGTTCTGAGTCCTATTATAATTAATACACACGTTTTGAGTCCTGTCATAATTAGCACACACGTTGACAGTCCTATTATAATTAATACACACGTTTTGAGTCCTGTCATAATTAGTACACACGTTCTGAGTCCTATTATAATCAATACACACGTTCTGAGTCCTATTATAATTAGTACACACGTTCTGAGTCCTATTATAATTAGCACACATGTTCTGAGTCCTATTATAATTAATACACACGTTTTGAGTCCTGTCATAATTAGTACACACGTTCTGAGTCCTATTATAATCAATACACACGTTTTGAGTCCTGTCATAATTACTACACACGTTCTGAGTACTATTATAATCAATACACACGTTTTGAGTCCTGTCATAATTAGTACACACGTTCTGAGTCCTATTATAATTAATACACACGTTTTGAGTCCTGTCATAATTAGTACACACGTTGACAGTCCTATTATAATTAATACACACGTTTTGAGTCCTGTCATAATTAGTACACACGTTCTGAGTCCTATTATAATTAGCACACACGTTCTGAGTCCTATTATAATTAATACACACGTTTTGAGTCCTGTCATAATTAGTACACACGTTCTGAGTCCTATTATAATTAGCACACACGTTCTGAGTCCTATTATAATTAATACACACGTTTTGAGTCCTGTCATAATTAGTACACACGTTCTGAGTCCTATTATAATTAATACACACGTTTTGAGTCCTGTCATAATTAGTACACACGTTCTGAGTCCTATTATAATTAATACACACGTTTTGAGTCCTGTCATAATTAGTACACACGTTCTGAGTCCTATTATAATTAGCACACACGTTCTGAGTCCTGTCATAATTAGTATACACGTTTTGAGTCCTATTATAATTAGCACACACGTTCTGAGTCCTGTCATAATTAGTACACACGTTCCGAGTCCTATTATAATTAGCACACACGTTCTGAGTCCTATTATAATTAATACACACGTTCTGAGTCCTGTCATAATTAGTACACACGTTCCGAGTCCTATTATAATTAGCACACACGTTCTGAGTCCTATTATAATTAATACACACGTTTTGATTAATACACACGTTTTGAGTCCTGTCATAATTAGTACACACGTTCTGAGTCCTATTATAATCAGTACACACGTTCTGAGTCCTATCATGATTAGTACACACGTTCTGAGTCCTGTCATAATTAGTACACACGTTCTGAGTCCTATTATAATTAGCACACACGTTCTGAGTCCTGTCATAATTAGTACACACGTTCTGAGTCCTATTATAATCAGTACACACGTTCTGAGTCCTATCATAATTAGTACACACGTTCTAAGTCCTATTATAATCAGTTCTAGTCAAGTTTGTGTTTTGGGTGGGTGTGGGTTTTTTTTTTGTTTTTTTTTTTTTTGTTTTTTTTTTGTTGGTTTGTTGATTTTTCTTTTTCAAAGTTCACAGCACTAAGGAAGCAGGCCACGGACAATTCTCAACGCCAAGCAGACCGACCTCTTTCCCGACTGCTGGGCATTAGACAAAGGAGAATGGCGCAAAACAACTACAGCTTTTTGTGCGCTCTTATAAATGTGCTGATTTCGCCAAACGAAAGTAAGACAAGCCCAAGAGGAATCAATTAATTATGGTGACTGTCAACCTGAACTGAAGGCTCAGCCTGGTCTCAGGTGACAGTTGTGTCAGTTAACCGCTGAAATGTCGCCGGCGACAATTAAGCGAACCGCTGAATTGTCGCCGATCATTATCACCACTGACCCCCGCTGATCACTGACCACTGAACCTTGCCTGGCCTTGGGGAAATACAGGACTGGGGGGAATATAGCCCTGGGGGGAACATACATTAATATCATACCTGGAGGAATATAGATCTGGGGGGAACATACATTAATATCATACCTGGAGGAATATAGCCCTGGGGGGAACATACATTAATATCATACCTGGAGGAATATAGATCTGGGGGGAACATAGACTTATGCAAAGTAAAATAAACTGTTAAAGTCATGAACGCGGAAAAGGAAGGATACGAAAACCACTCGCACAAATATATAATGTAATGCAATGCAATGCAATGATTCGTAATGCAGTGACGGGCGCAATAGCCGAGTGGTTAAAGCGTTGGACTTTCAATCTGAGGGTCCCGGGTTCGAATCACGGTGACGGCGCCTGGTGGGTAAAGGGTGGAGATTTTTACTATCTCCCAGGTCAACACATGTGCAGACCTGCTAGTGCCTGAACCCCCTTCGTGTGTATATGCAAGCAGAAGATCAATTACGCACGTTAAAGATCCTGTAATCCAGGTCAGCGTTCGGTAGGTTATGGAAACAAGAACATACCCAGCATGCACACCCCCGAAAGCGGAGTATGGTTGCCTACATGGCGGGGTAAAAACGGTTATACACGGAAAAGCCCACTCGTGTGCATACGAGTGAACGTGGGGGTTGCAGCCCACGAAAGAAAAAGAAGAAGTAATGCAGTGCAGTCCAGTAAACTAACGTTGTGGTAAGTCAGCAGAGAAAGAGGAGTGTTTCATCATCTGGTAAGGGGAACAGGAAGGAATCCAACCATTAGTCATAACCTGGCTGTATGCAATTCTTGCAAAAGCACATTGCACGTACGTACGTAAGTAAGCATGCGCGCGCGCGCGCGCGCGCACACACACACACACACACACACACACACACACACACACACACACACGCACGCACGCACGCACGCACGCGCGCGCGTCTTCCATCATTATACAATTACACAAAAGAGGTGTAAAGTAAGCGTGTGTGTGTGTGTGTGTGTGTGTGTGTGTGTGTGTGTGTGCGCGCGCGCGCGCGCGTGCGTGTGTATGTGTGTGTGTGTACGTGCGTGCGTGCACGTTTGTGTGTGTGTGTGTGTTTGCGTGCGTGCGTGCGTATGTACACTCGAGCCCATGGACACGTGCACGCATGCATGCATGTCACATTGTGGCTGTACAAGTTCCACACTGATCGGCGTTCATGTGCACCTAAACTGGCCTGGTTAAAAATCTGACGTACAACGCGATAAAAAAAAAAACAACCAGACAAGACATTGTGAACTATGGACCAGTTTCTGATGACTCAACGCACTCTGTACCAACACCGAACACTACCACAAAGAAGAAGAAGCATCATTATCACACTTTCTTTTGCTGCAAAGTGTAAAAAAAACAAAAACAAAAAAAAACCCCAAACCAAACAGCCATGATATTGGCCATCATCACAGGTGGCAATACAATTAGGTCATCATTCTTTTCCGCGGTAGTCCAAAGTGCAGACTCTGAAAAGAAAACACTGTCACGGAATCACGTTGTTGGCATGTAAGGATTTACTCTCCATTAAATTGTTGTGTTCTTCTTGTTCTTGTTCTTGTTCTTCTCCTTCCTTCTTCTTATGCGTTCGTGTGCTGCAACTCCCACGTTCACTCGTATGCACAAGTGGGCTTTTACATACACGACCGTTTTGACACCGCCATTTTGGCGGCCTTACATCGTGTTCGGGGATGTACATTAAAAAAAAAAAAAAACCCAACAAAGTTTAATTTATTCATCATATAAAAGATAAAAGGTCCCATATAGCCCTTTAGGGGCGGCGAATTCAAACCCACTGTGTGTGGAGCTCGGCATAGGAAGGCGGGGGGGCGCCCAGTCCTTTCCATTTCGCCATTTTAACCCTTCACGACAGGAATCAGGCACCCCGTTCACACCTGAGGGGAGTGAGGAAAACCCGGAGTAAAGTTCCTTTCCCCAGGACAACAACACCATGCCCGAAACGGGGGGGCCTCGTGCCCTGGTTACTGCTGAACACTGGAACATGAACCCATCGAATTCTGCCACGGCACACACGGAAACATTCACACACGTACCAACACCCTTCCCCCCCCCCCTTCCCCACTCCCACGCCCCCAACCCCCCCACCTAACTGATGCTCACACTATGTCATGCATGCCAAACCATCCCCTCCACCCCCCCCTCCCCCCGCCCCACCCCGAAAAATCGCCCCCTGGTTAATACCATCATGCAAATCCAAGACATTATCCATAAACTTTAAAACTCAAAGGTTTGTTGCATCGCTCTTTGCCGCCTCTTTGTTGCTGACACAGTGAGCGTGAGAGAGACTTCTCCCCAATATGATTATTATCATTGTGCTTAAAACAAGTCACCTGTCACCCTTTAATGAAGCGTGACCATCAAAATGTCAGATGCCAAGTTTTATCATAATTAGTACGATTAATACTCATTAAGGTACAAAAAAAAAAAAAAAGAAGAAGAGGATAATGTTCAACCTGTCAATGTCATAACGGGATCGCTGTTTGTTGAAATAAGAAGCGAGAAATAGATGGTGGTGGAGGTGGTGGCAGTGGAGATGGTGGTGGTGATGGTGGTGGTGATGGTGGTGGTGATGGCGGGGTGGCAGTGGAGGTGGTGGTGGTGGTGGTGGTGACAGTGGCGGTGGCAGACTGGTGGTGGAGGAGAGGGAGGAACCAGGGGCGGCATGGAGAGTGTAGGGTTGGAGGAAGGAAGGAGTTGAGGGCAACGATCAGGTTGGTTGGTTGGTTGGTAGGTTGGCTGGTTGGTTGGTTGTTTGGTTGGCTGGTTGGTTGGTTGGTTGGTTGGTTGATTGGTTGGTTGGTTGGTTGGTTGGTTGGTTGGTTGGTTGGTTGGCTGGTTGGCTGGTTGGTTGGTTGGTTGGCTGGTTGGTTGGTTGGTTGGTTGGTTGGCTGGTTGGTTGGTTGGTTGGTTGGTTGGTTGGCTGGTTGGTTGGTTGGTTGGTTGGCTGGTTGGTTGGCTGGTTGGCTGGTTGATTGGTTAAGGGTTGGTTGGTTAAGGGTTGGTTGGTTGGTTGGCTGGTTGGTTGATTGGTTGGTTGGCTGGTTGGTTGGTTAAGGGTTGGTTGGTTAAGGGTTGGTTGGTTGGTTGGCTGGTTGATTGGTTGGTTGATTGGTTGGTTGGCTGGTTAGTTGGTTGGTTGGCTGATTGATTGGTTGGTTGATTGGTTGATTGATTGGTTGGTTGATTGGTTGGTTCATTGATTGGTTGGTTGATTGGTTGGTTGATTGGTTGGTTGATTGATTGGTTGGTTGGCTGGTTGGTTGGTTGGTTGATTGATTGGTTGGTTGATTGGTTGGCTGGTTGGTTGGTTGGTTGGTTGATTGATTGGTTGGTTGGCTGGTTGGTTGGTTGGTTGATTGGTTGGTTGGTTGGTTGTTTGTTTGGTTGGTTGGTTGGTTGGTTGGTTGGTTGGTTGGTTACGGGTTGGTTGGTTGGTTGGCTGGTTGATTGGTTGGTTGATTGGTTGATTGGCGGGGGGGGGAGGACCTTGCGGGGGGGGGAAGGTCGGGGAGGTAGGGGGGTTGGGGGTGGAAGGGGTAGAGACGGAATGGATAGGGAGGGAGGGGGGGAGGGAGGGGGAGAGATGTGGAGAGACATGGAGACAAGGGAGGAAGAAATACTGAACAGTTGAAAGGTGTGTGCAATCACAGCTGCGCTATGTAAACAACGATGGAGAGAAAGAGAGAGAGAGAGAGAGAGAGAGAGAGAGAGAGAGAGAGAGAGAGAGAGAGAAAGACATAGACAAGACACTACAATATATCTACTTGCGGACAGAGAGAGAATACGTGGGAGACAGACAGACAGACAGACAGAGAGAGAGAGACAGAGAGAGAGAGAGAGAGAGAGAGAGAGAGAGTGAGTGTGTGTGTGTGTGTGTGTGTGTGTGTGTGTGTGTGTGTGTGTGTGTGTGTGTGTTTCATCCAGCGTGTCTCTTCTTTTCACATGTGTGTTCTAATGCATATTCGATATAACTATGCTGTCAAAATGGATTTTCTTCACAGTTTCTTTTATCGACAACTAGTGGACATGTGAACTTCGCCATTTTAAAGCAAATGTTTACACAGAGGAGAAAAACACACACCCTTTCCCGGCCCCCGCCCGCCTCCCGCCTCTGAATACAGATCACACACACACACACACACACACACACACACACAAGATTACAACAGGGACACATCAGTTCTTCCCGTTGTTTTCCCCACACACCTACAACAAGTCTTTCAGGGCGTCCTTCCACAGGGCAGAACTCGGATCAAAATTAACAGATAACTCTCAATTCATCTCTCAATCACCGCCCCTCCCCACCCCCCTCCCCACCCCTCAAAGGCGTCCAACCAGAGCCCTTGATCAAACAAGTCCAATCAGATCTTTGCCGACTCCTTCTGTTGCACTGTCCTCCTCAAACAACTTCTCGAACGGTCCAAATCTTTGCTATCTCGAACGGTACGGTTCAAATCTTTGCTATCTGGTCCATCGCCAAGCATGCTGCTGAAACAATGTGTCTCGACCTTCTCTTCGATCTGATGAAGGCTTTCTTTCCTTTGTCGGAGATGACGACAGGGTATTTGCGTGTGTGTGTGTGTTAAATACCGCTGGTGTGGGTATAAATACAGAGATTTTGGGTTCACGTCGCCGCTTTCTTCTTCTATATAACTTATTATCACTGTCGTCGCCGCTTTCTTCTTCTATATGACTTATTATCACTGTCGTCGCCGCTTTCTTCCTCTATATAACTTATTATCACTGTCGTGAACACTGCTGTTGTGGCCGTTGCCCTCGCTTATCGTTGTGATCCGGATCAATTCACCCTCTTTTATCTCTCCTCGCTCGCTTTCTCTGATTCTTTCTTGCTTCGTCAGAGTACTGCCATTAACCCCCCCCCCTGCACCCCCCCCGGCCCCCACCCCCCCCCCCCCCCAAAAAAAAAACAAAACAAAAAACCAAACCAAACCAAACAACAACAACAACAAACCCAGCAGTGGAGATGGTACTGGCTTTCGTAACATTCAGCAGCTGTAGCAATATATAGCAAACGAAAGCAGCAAAAGCAATTACTCTTGAGTTCGTATGTGTGTACAATCTCTGGTGGTCGCAGTCAACGGAGCTAAACTGTGATCCAACGGACATACATGTGAGTCCACACGAGTCCACAAGAGTCCACAAGAGTCCACACAAGTCCATACGAGTCCACACGAGTCCATACGAGTCCACACGAGTCCACAAGAGTCCACACAAGTCCATACGAGTCCACAAGAGTCCATACGAGTCCACACGAGTCCATACGAGTCCACACAAGTCAACACGAGTCCACAAGAGTCCATACGAGTCCACACGAGTCCATACCAAACGAGACCCGAGATGGGAATTGGCGTCACCGTCAGACACGACGGACTGTGGATTTGACATCATCAGCAGAAATATCAGTAGCAAACTACAGTATAGAGCTCCAGAGTTCAGCTCTTTCAAGTGTGGCCAATCAAACCATTCATTACCATCATACCCTCCATCTCCTCCACAAATTCACCCCCCCCCTCTCTCTCTCTCTCCCTCTCTCTCTTCTCTCTGCCCCCCCCCCCCCCTCTCTCTCTCTCTCTCCACATTCCCAAACTACAGTCTTCTTTCTCAGCTTTCTTCTTACATTTATATATAAGTCGTATCTGTCATCCCTCCGAATCAGAGCTCTCCACGATTTGTCTCTGCATGTTAGTAGTAGTAGCAGCAGCAGCAGTAGTAGTAGTAAAAGTAGCAGTAGCAGCAGCAGGAGCAGTAGTAGTAGTAGTAATAATAGCAGTAGTAGCAGCAACAGCAGCAGCAGCAGTAGTAGTAGTAATAGTAGTAGCAGCAGCAGCAGTAGTAGTAGTATGACTGTTCTATTATTACTCATATTAGTAATTTCGTATTACTGGTATTGTTGTTGTTCAGTAAAAAAAAAAAGAAATCTTTCTTGGTACTAAACCAAATTCACTTGAAGGCATAAAGAACTTGGTGGCGCTGCACTGTGGCGATGCTCTCCCCTCGATCAGAAAAAAACACACCTTCATTCTACACACATAAAAAAAAAAATTAATCTGTTGTGACACAAAAACTAATACAATACGTTACAGTGCAGTGCAATACAACGCAATACAATACAATGCAACACAATGTGTTGTGTGTGTGTGTGTGTGTGTGTGTGTGTGTGTGTGTGTGTATGCGTGCGTGCGTGTGTGTGAGCGCGCGCGCGCGTGTATGTCTGTGTGTGTTTTCGTAAAACGCCTAGAGCCCTATTTTAGAGACTAGGCGCCATGTCAATCCTTCTCCTCCTCCTCCTTCTTCTCAATATAAAGATGATGATTGTTATTTTCTTTACAATCATTATCATGATTATGATGATGATTATCATTATCGTTAGCAGCAGCAGCAGCAGCAGTGCTATTAAGGTGCAGCGAATCAGCTGTTCAGTGGGATGAACCGCAACACTCCACACGTCCACAACCTTACCCAGCTCGCCGAAGCCGCCAGGGGAGGCCAGGTCGTCGCCCAGAGGCGAGGAGTGGAAGCGGGGGTAGTAATGCTTCAGGAACACCGCCATCTTGTCATGCAGCATGCAGCAGCAGTTCCCTCCCCTGCCCTGCAGGTGTCACTGCCAGTGTCCCCAACAAAATGGCGCGCGAAGCACACGACACAACTCCCCCCTAAGCCCTACGACTGTGTTCACCAGCCTAAAAAAAAAAAGAAAAAAAGAAAAAGAAAAAAGGTCCTTGTCCACAGTATCAAACTGAATGAAGGAACTCCCAGGGAAATCCACGACTCCTCCTCTTGGAACGGAGATAGATGGAGGGTCCTCCACCCACGGACACAGACATCCAGGACACCCCCACCCCCACCCCACCCCCCCACCAAACCTCAAACAAGTAAACCGTCACGAAATCAAAAAGCCAAGCACTGGACAAGTTGACCCTAAAAAGGCGCTGTGCAGCAGATCGATCAACACAACTCTACCCCCAAGGAACGCACACGCTTCTTCACGCGGATGGTTGAATGAAGCATGGTCAAGTCTTTGTCAAGGGAAAAAAATGTTTCGCTACCTTTTGACCGCTAACAAAAGACATTTTGTCCACTATGAACAATGCTCTTCAACATTAGTTTCACGTGCATTAAGTCGATGGATCGTTCTCGTTTCCACTATCCCTCCCCTCCACCCCCTTTTTTTTACAATAACCACTTGTCGAGGTTTTGTTGTTTTTTTTCTCCTAAGTTCAAAATATCCAAACAAATCTTTGCATATTAAACTCCTGTTCCATTTTGTTTTTCTCTCTCTCTTAGTAAAATATTACTCATACCAAACGAACAACACCAGCACCCCACCCCCACCCCCCCCTTTTTTTTTCACCACCACACGAAGTCTCTTGCCTTTTTCTCAACTAACTCAACTGTCTTTCCACAATAAGAAAAAACAACAACATAAAATGAAAAAGAAACTCACAGAAAAAAAAGCGGTCTTAAAAGAAGCACGAGTTCAAAAATACCAACCACACCTTCAGCACCACAAGAGGATCACTGGTGCGTTCCCTCAATGGTCAGTGAAGGTCTCTCCCTCAAAACCTCAAAAGAATCGAGTCCCTGGCCCACAAATTAAACGAAAAAAAACAAACCCCACAAAAAACCCAACCCTCCACCGTTTCCATGTGAGACCTGTGGCCACCACGATCATCAGCCCCTTCCTTTAAAATCGCACGTTCAAAACACACACCACACCTGTTCCTCAACCCCGTTTTACCAGGACGACAAACATAATCAGCACAAACACGTCCTTACAAGCCACTCACTCTGACAAACTCTTCCCATCCCCTACAAACCGAAAATCTCTTCTACCTGTGGGTTTTCATCACTCGATATTGGAGAAAAAAAAAAAAAAGAAGAAGAAAAAGTAAAGCAAAAGTAAAAGCAGAACAAGGACCCCAACAGATAGCACAGGCTACGGGAGATGTGCCGCAATCACGTTTCACACCTCACACTCTCTCCCCGAGTCAGCAGGCAATCTCCATGATTGGGAGTTCTGATAACCTGTGATATGTACCACGCTGACGAGCCCCGTTATCTCACACACACACACACACACACACACACACATGTGCGCGCGCACGCACACGTACTTACATGCACGCACACGCAAACACGCACGCGCGCATGAACACACACACACACACACACACACACACACACACACGTGCGCGCGCGCACACACGCACGCATGTACACATACACATATAGAGGCATCAAAAGAGAGACAGAAAGGCAGACAGATATATATGGATATGGATACAGAGAGAGAGAGAGAGAGAGAGAGAGAGAGTTACAGACAAAATGAGACAGAGACATACAGACAGACAGACGGACAGACAAAGAAAGAGACCAGATGGACAGACAGACAAACAGACAAACAGAGGGAGACGGACACAGAGACAGAAAGAAGACAGAAAAAAACAACAACAACAGAGACATATATAGATGCAGACAGACAGACAGACAGACAGAGAGTGAGAGAGAGACAGGGACAGACAGAGGGAGACAGACAGACAGACAGAGGGAGACAGACAGACAGACAGACAGACAGACAGAGGCCCAAACAGATTAAGCAAAGCCTGGATTTTCCGGCTGTGAGTTGACGAGTTCACTTCACGGAGGCTGACTGGGACAATGCGAGAGGTTATCGTCATGTTATCTCCATTATCTGACAGGGGTGGGGTG
>NC_134901.1:10852404-10857404 GCF_041734735.1 Babylonia areolata
TCTCTCGCCCCCTACCTCCCCCTCTCTCGCCCCCTCTCTCTTTCCCTACCTCCCCCTCTCTCGCCCCCTTTTCCTACCCCCCTCTCTCTTTCCCCCTCTCTCTTTCCCTACCTCCCCCTCTCTCGCCCCCTCTCTCTTTCCCTACCTCCCCCTCTCTCGCCCCCTCTCTCTTTCCCTACCCCCCCTCTCTCTTTCCCCCTCTGTCTTCCCTCCCCCCTATCTCTTCCCCTACCCCTCTCTCTCTTTCCCCCCTCTCTTCCCCCCTCTCTCTCTTTCCCCTCTCTCTCGCCCCTCATCTCTCTCACTCGCCCCCTCTCACTTTCCCCGCTCTCCCCCCACCCTCTCTCGTGCACACCCCCTCTCACTTTCCCCCCTCTCTACCCCCCCCCCCCCCAAACCCCCCCATCTCTCTCGCCCCCTCTCTTTCCTCCCTCTCTTTCCCCCCTCTCTCGTGCCCACCCCCTCTCTCTCTCTCGTCCCCTCTCTCTTCCCCCCATCTCTCTCTCTCTCGTCCCCCCTCTCTCTCTCTCGCCCCCCTCTCTCTCCTCTCCTTCCTTTCTCTACCCCCACCCCCCCCTCTCTCTCTCGTCTCCCTCTCTCTTTCTTCTCTCTCTCTCTCTCCCGTACCCCCCTCTCTCTCTCTTTCGTACCACACTCTCTTTCCCCCTGTCTTTCTCGCTATTATATCATTTGGTTCTCTCTCTCTTCTCTCTCTCTCTCTTTTTATATTTAACTTATTTATTTCCTATTATCATTATCATTATTAATACTATTATTATATTGTCGTTGTTTTTTGGTGTTTTTTTTCTCTTTCTTTCTTTCTTTCTTTGTTTTCTTGATTGCTTGCTTAATTTCTTTTGCCCTGAGGGCCGGATTAAACAAAAAAAAGAAAAAAAGAAAAAAGTAAGCCCTTGCTTTATTCCACTTCCCTCGAAAAAAAAAAAATCATTCTCATTTTCATTCTCTCTTTTGCAATGTCCACACATCCTCCTTTGCTCTACGTGACAAAAAAAAAAACAACAACAAAAAAACAGTCTACAAGCCATCCATGCAACACTGACCAGTGCTGGGTGTCTCCGAGTCTCCGATGCCACAGTCTGAATCTGCAACACAGGGGGGGAAAAAACAACATAAATGTGAGTCATTCTTGAGGAAGCGAGTTTTTGTCAGAGTGAGAAAGAAAGAAAGAAGTGTGTGTGTGTGTGTGTGTGTAGGGGTGTGGGGGGGTGGGGTGGGGGGCAGACGGACGAAGATTGGTGACAGACGCACCCATACAGAAATATATATATATATATATATATATATATATATATATATATATATATATATATATATATGTGGATATAATGTATATATATATATATATATAGAGAGAGAGAGAGAGAGAGAGACAGACAGACAGACAGACAGACAGACAGACACACACGCACACACACACACACACACACACACACACACACACACACACACACACACACACACACACACAGACTCACAGACACAGACTGACTGACAGAGACCGAAACAAGACGAACGATTGAACGAAGTTTATTTCAACAGGGTAAGGGAATAAGCATGACTGCTTTTTTTTTTTTTTTTTTTTTTTTTACATCCGCCCTCTGGGCAAATTTGAGAGAGAGAGAGAGAGAGAGAGAGAGAGAGAGAGAGAGAGAGAGAGAGAGGGAGAGAGACAAGACAAGACAAGACAAGACAAAATCTTTATTAACGAGGGTAATAGATAAGCAAGTAACATGCTTTTTTACATCCAGCCCTCGCCCTAAAGAGGGAATAAAGCTAAAAAAAAAAAAAAAAAAAAAAAGCGAAAATGAGCACAAAATCAAAACACAATCAAAATATACCATTATTTCACCATTCAAAGCCATTCCACAAAAAGAAGAAGAAGAGAAGAGAAGAAAAAAAAAATCATGAAATACACACACACACACACACACACACACACACACACACACACAGAGAGAGAGGGAGGGAGAGAGAGAGAGAGATGTTTCTGATATAAAAATGACATTATCAGTCAATCAGTGAATAACAATATAAAAAACTCAAAGAATCTGACAAAAACAAAACAAAACAAAACAAACAAACAAAAAACAACAACAAACAAAAACAAAAAAACAAACAAACAAAAACATCACGCCTCGCTGTCCATTTCAAATAACCACAACAGTCAAGTCACCTATGAATAAAAGGAACAAAAAAGGGCTGCAAACCTCTCCTTGTTCGACACCAGTTGTATGGCTAATGACATCTGTTAATTTGTTACCACATTGTGTGTGTGTGTGTGTGTGTGTGTGTGTGTGTGTGTGTGTGTGTGTGTGTAGATCATGATATGTAATTTTACACTGCTGTAGCCACTCTAATTGTCTAAATACACTTCAAAGGGTTTCATTCAACTCATCTAAGCAAAACACCGGTTAATTTAATCGAAACTTCGGTCAGAAAAGTGGGTTGGGTGGAAGGAGAGAGAGAGAGAGAGAGAGAGAGAGAGAGAGAGAGAGAGAGAGATGTCATCAGTATACAAGTTCCAGAAACATTCGGGTGTTCAAAAGGTACAGTATTGTTATTGCCTCTGAAATCTATGTATGGCAAGTTCAACATACTACAGTGACTACCACCATCACCAATATTACTTGGACATTTGTCACGATTATGACAGAACGAAATGAACAGATTTATGCATGCATAAAAAAAAATAGAACGAAAAAAAGCAAAGAAAGAAAGAAAGGAGGAAAATAAAAAAGGACAAAAGAAACAAAACAAAACATGATAGAATGAGAATTAAGAAAAGAACAACAACAACAATAGCAACAACAACTGATAAAGAAGCAAAACAAAACAAAATAGAATGAGAAAGCAAGAAAAAGAAGAACAAAACAACAGCAACAATAACTGATACAATATATATATATGATAGTCAGTCGTGTCCGACTATGACCATCAGAACAGCAGAGGAGGCAACTGCTGTTCCGACTATTTGGGCTAGAATTTGATTATAGTGGAGAGTGTCTTGCCCAAGTTACATCCCCACTCTCTTGGCCAAGAGGGTTTTAGGACAGTCGGCGTTGGGATGGTTCCCAAAGGCCAACTAACCCACAAGGCTGCAGCACTAAGAACCAGTGCAATTTTGCCTCCTAGTTTGAGAGTCATAGTCCTTCACAAAAGACTAAGCTGTAAATGGTTTCCCATTGACTGGAGAAACCATTGATAATACCGCTCTCACTTTGCTGTTGGCCCAAATGTAAAACTTATGTCAATCTGTGATATAAGCCGAGTGTTGGGCCGAAACTGACACAATAAATGAGGCATAACTGACCTCTTTGTTCCTGCCTACAGTAATTCAAAGATCAGAGTTATTTACTGTTGGAAAAGGTGAAGAAATTTATGCAGACTTGATTTGAAAACAGGTAGAGAACTGCCCGTTTGTATGTGCAAAGGATGGGAGTTCCACAGGGATGCACCCGAAAATGCCAAACCAGTTTTAACATATATATCAATTCGGGTACGTGGTAAAATGTATTTCATTTGTTAGAGCCGTATCGGCACGAGGCTCGTATAAGCAGGTGTTTTAGATATTGTGGTGCCAAGTTATTGTGCGTTGTGTACATGAGTAATGCTTTGTTGAATTCTAGCTGGTTTTGAAGTGGAAGGATATTTAATCTGGCTTGCTTTTCTAAAGCTGACAGTCAGTGATCTGGTAGAATTAATCTGGCTGCTCTCTTGTGGAAAGAATTTCGTTTCGTAAGATGAACATCTGCAGCACAGCTCCAGACAACAAATGCATAGTTGACGTGAGAAAGACAGTGAGCGTGGAAGAACATTTTGCGAAAGAGACAGAGAGAGAGAGAGAGAGAGAGAGAGAGAGAGAGAGAGACAGACAGACAGACAGACAGACAGACAGACAGACAGACAGAGAGACAGAGACAGAGACAGAGAGATTCACAAATTTTTGTCTGGCCTCCAGCCTGTATACACATAATATACGTTAACGAGTAGGTTGTTACGAAAAATAAATGAACATCATAAACTGCCAGTGATATATTCTTCTCTATACTTAACAGAATAAAAGGTATACATCCCTACACACACACACGCACACACACACACACACACGCACGCACACACACACACACACACACACACACACACACACACAAAGTGTGTACAAAGAGAGAGAGAGAGAGACTGTGTGTGTGTGTGTGTGTGTGTGTGTGTGTGTGTGTTTGCGCGCTTGCTTGTGCGTGTTTGACATGTACGTAAGAATGCATGGATTAACACACAAAGATATATAAGGTTAATTACAAAATGATTCTTCGTGATTATAAGCGTAAACGCGATCGGCTTTACCCTTTCACAGTCTTCCGACACCTGCAGCGACACGACACAACACACGACACGACACGACACGACACGACACGACACACGACACAACACGACACGACACGACACGACACGACACACCACAACACACGACACGACACGACACGACACGGCACGACACGACACGACACACCACAACACACGACACGACACGACACTACACGTCACGACACGACACGACACGACACACCACGACACACCACAACACACGACACGACACGACACTACACGTCACGACACGACACGACACACCACAACACACGACATGACACGACACTACACGTCACGACACGACACGACACACCACAACACACGACACGACACGACACGACACTACACGTCACGACACGACACGACACGACACGACACGACACGACACGACACGACACGACACGACACGACACGACACACCACAACACACGACACGACACGACACGACACACCACAACACACGAAACGACACGACACGACACTACACGTCACGACACGACACGACACGACACGACACGACACGTCACGACACGACACGACACGACACGACACGACACACGACACGACACGACACGACACGACACGACACGACACGACACAACACACGACACAAC
>NC_134901.1:10867404-10879904 GCF_041734735.1 Babylonia areolata
ACTTACTCATTCACTGACTTACTCGCTCACTCACTCACCCACTCACTGACTTACGTACTCACCTACTGACTTACTTACTCACTCACCCACTCACTGACTTACTAACTTACTCACTCACCCACTCACTGACTTACTTATACTAATTTACTCACTCACCCACTCACTGACTTATACTAATTTACTCACTCACCCACTCACTGACTTACTTATACTAATTTACTCACTCACCCACTCACTGACTTACTAACTTACTCACTCACTCACCCACTCACTGACTCACTCACCCACTCACTGACTTACTCACCCACTCACTGACTTACCCACTCACTCACTGACTTGTTCATTCACTTACTCACTGACATATTCATTCACTTACTCACTGACTTATACATCCACTGACTTAGTCACTGACTTGAGCTACTTACTGACCTATCTTCCAACACGCCAAAAGCAAGCCAGCATTATTTTCCTTTCATTCCCAACCCAACACCCACCCTCCAGCAATTCCTTACTTACTTCTTACTTACTTATTAATTAACCCTCTCCATACGAACGGCGAAAGAGACGACGTTAACAGCGTTTCACCCCAATTACCATCATCAAAATATTGCAAGTGGAAGGCTCTTATACTGAAGAGATGAATGTTGACAAAGAATACCACAATTCTTGCAACGGAAGCTAAAGGTTGGGTCATTCAGACACCCACTGGACATCCGAGGGGTCTGTGTAGAGGAGAAGAGAGGACTGGCCGTACTGAGTGAGTTAACTCACTAGAAAGGGGAGGAGGAGGAGTGGGGGGGGGGGGGGAGGAGGGGGGAGGGACTTACGTATCAACTCACTTCCATGCCTGCTTGCTCGCTTCCATTTTAACTTCCCGTCTCTTCTTCATTACACCAAAGACACTGTCGACATAGGAAAGACAGACAGACAGACAGACAGACAGAAGGACGGAAGGAAAGAAAGAAAGAAAGAACGAAGGAGAAGACCCCTCGGGTACAACTGAGTTCATCAGCCTAATGGCTTATTTATACTACTGATGATAATGATACTAATTTTCTCATCATCACCAAAGTAAACAACAACAGCAGCAACAACAACTGACGACAATACTACAACTAGTAGTAGTAGTAGTAGTAGTAGTAGCAGTAGTAACTCAAGCTTTTCAGAGCGTTGCCTCTTCGTGTTACGTAATTCACAGCAAGCGGTCAATCTTGTTTTGTTGGGGTTTGTGTGTGTGTGTGTGTGTGTGTGTTGTTGTTTTTTTCCCCCGCGGCAGCAGCAGCAGTAGTCAAATTACAGAACATAATTAACAGCGGTTTGGACTGAGGTGAGGGTGAGAGGTGAGGGGTGAGGGGTGAGGGGGTCAAGAGATCTGATACCCCTCTTATCTCCCCCGTTCCAGCATGTATCTTACATACATCTCCTCAAGTCGAAACGCATACCGTCCAAAAAAGAGTGTCCAGTCAGTCGCGGCTGTAATCAAGACTGTCCGACCCTTCGGGGCGGACACATTAAATTTATCAGTGAAGTGGCCTGACCAGCTCCCAGCAAAGTGACCCGAAGGAAGGACATGTCCACGCAAGTGTGATCTGTGTCTCTGGTACACATGTCTCAGACTGGTAGGCAACCCACCTCCTTGCCCAACACTGACCTGCTGTTCCTCCCCCTTCTCCTACTACTGCTACTGCCACTACTACTACTACTACTACTACTACTGCTGCTGCTACTGCTGCTGCTACTACCACTACTACTACAACTTCTTCAACCCCCCACCCCACCCCCAAAATGCAACAAAACTGTTTACTTGCAAATATCATAAATAAATAAATAAATAGATAACTGGGTTAACACACACTCTTTTCGCATGCCATGGCAAGGAGTCGGGTACAAACAACAATAACAAGAACAACAAATAAACCAACCAGCCAACCAACCAACCACCCACCCAGCCAACCACCCATCCACCCAAACAACCATCCACCCAAACAACCACCCAAAGAACCAGCCAACCAACCACCCAACCAAATGATAATAATATATAAAAAAAACCAAACTACATCGGTGCATGAATTTGTGATTTCAATCAACACCTCGAAACCACCACCACACACACACACACACACACGCGCGCGCGCACACACACACACGCATATATATATATATATATATATATATATATATATATATATATATATATAGAGAGAGAGAGAGAGAGAGAGAGAGAAATAGACAGATAGATAGATAGACAGACAGATATGCGAGATACAGTCTTGATATTACTATTGCTGTGATTAACGTGCAAAATATCAACCTGGTGACATACTTGGAAGGTTCCCCTTAGTATGTTCGGCAACTTGGAATTTGCAATCAGTCTGTGTGTCATTTCGACACTCCTCCGTCAACTTGTTTCACATCTACTTTTGCTTCATTCCAGTTCGTGTATATATATATATATATATATATATATATATATATTTTTTTTTTTTTTTTTTTTTTTTTTTTTTTTTTTTTTCCAGCCAGTTTATTGACAAGTGTCCATTTTAGAGCACGGCAATAAGCTTAGCTTGTTGCGCTTTAAATTATCTGATGTATAGCTGCCTCGGTGTTTCTAACGAAAAGAGTTTGGTTAAAACAGATACAGTCATTTGGGCCAAGACTCGAACGTGAAAGTTAAAGAACTCGCACATGTTTATACTCTCACACCATGCATGGGAAGTAAGGATAGTGAGTTTCCTCCACTTCTTCAGTTTCAGCTCAAAGACACACACACACACACACACACACACACACACACATACTAATTCCACCTGCTCGAATTATACTTCTCTTTACTCACTGCCAGTGCCAGTGAACTAGTGTGTGTGTGTGTGTGTGTGTGTGTGTGTGTGTGTGCGTGTGTGTCCGACGAGAGAGAGAGAGAGAGAGAGAGAGAGAGAGAGAAAGGGGACTGGGGGGAGGGGGGGGTTGGGAGTGAGGGGGGTGAGAGAAAAAAAACGCACATGTGCTTCATGGCTGTCAACTTACATCTCTCCCTTGTGTCCACATGCCTGCCACCCCCACCCCCACCCACACCCACACCCCCACTGCTCCCAAACACCCCTCCCACACACATACCCCCTACCACCTCCTCTCTCTGTCTCTAACACACACACACACACACACACACACACACACACATATATATATATATATATATATATATATATACACACGTATACTCCCCCCCCCCTCTCTCTCTCTCCCCTCAGTCGCCAATCACAAGTGACTGGGTTCAGACAACCAGGCAAACCGCTGGGAAATGGTGAACAGTTGAAAGATGGGTACAGTCACAAACTGCACTGTGTAAACAACTGTGAAAGAGAGAGAGACAGACAGACAGACAGACCGACAGGGGTGTGGGGGGGAGAGGAGGGAGGGGAAGGAGAGAGAGGCGGAGGAGACAGAGTGAGAGAAAGAGTATGTGGGAGAGAAGGGGGAGAGAGAGCGTAGAGAGAGACTGGGAAAGAGAGAGACGGGGGGGGGGGGGCGGGGGGGGGGGGTGAAGGAGGGAGGGGGGGAGAGAGAGGTGGGGGAGACAGAGTGAGAGAAAGTGTGTGGGAGAGAGGGGGGAGAGAGAGCGTAGAGAGAGAGACTGGGAGAGAGAGACAGAGAGAGACTGGCAGAGAGAGAGACAGAGAGAGAGAGAAAAGGAGAGAGACAGACAGACGGCCAGTCAGAAAGAAACACACACACACACACACACACACACACACACACACACACACACACACACACACACACACACACACACACACACACACGTGCAAACTTCAAAATTCTTACAAACGGTCTGTCTGATTTAAATATCGTTAATATTTGGTCGAATCAAAAATGGAAATAAGAAGAAGAAAAAGAGTAAAAACTTGAAATGCATGCATAATATATATATATATATATATATATATATATATATATATATATATATGTATGTATATGTATATGTATAAAATGAAACATGTTTGGATAAAACGAAAAGATGACTGCTATATATATATATATATATATATATATATATATATATATATATATATATATATATATATATATATACACAGATATTTCGTGTCCTGGGCTCCGCTCCTTACAGAAAGCACTGAGGTAAATACCAATACCAGTAAAATATAAACATATCAACAACAGTAGGCTCTTCATGTCTTAAAACTTGTATTCTTAAAAAAAAAAAAAAAGCAGCAAATTTCGCTTTAAAAACAGCTTCTTGGACTCACTTCTCTGACACAACCCACCTTTTTTTTTCTTTCTTTAAAAAAACAAAAACAACAACAACCCAAACGTTCTTCAATTTGTAGAGACCTGTTTCGCTTTCGTTGCCTGGTTTGGTACACGGGTACCCAAAGGTTACCGCTACACACGAACGAATGTACCAGTTACAGTGTCCTCACTGGTGTCAGCGGTACACGGGAAAGTGAGACACACAAGAAAGTCGACAGAGGTTATATAATTATCTCATGGTAGCAAGCATGACGAAGAACAAGTGTGTGTGTGTGTGTGTGTGTGTGTGTGTGTGTGTGTGTGTGTGTGTGTGAATTCATCAAGTTAGTGTGGTTCATATTACGGTGTGACTGTGAATAAGCAAGCAAGAGACAGAGAGAGAGAGAACGAGAGAGAGAGAGCGAGAGGCTTGTGTGTACATGCATGATAACGAATCACTCATATTACCTCACACTTCATTACATTTGAAATTGTATCTATAGATAGCATTTTCATCCTATTTTATCTGACCATATCCTATTGCATGATGTGTTACTGTTACATGTATGTATTTCTATTTTTTAAAACAAGAAGAGGAAAAAGAAATAGAAGATTTAATAATGTTAATAAGGATAATGATAATCATCATCATCATCATTATTATCCCCATTATTATCATTACATCGTCATCATCATTAAGGTATGAAAATAACAACAACAACAACAACAACAACAAGAACAACTAAGAAGAAGTAGAGTATTCATTGTTATTTTATCAACAAATCTGACAGCAAATCTGCCATCAATCACTTAAAAAAAACAAAAAAAACCAACATTATTGTTGGTGTTGTTGTTAGTACCGTAGCTGTTTTCAAACAATTGGAGAAGACGAGAACAACAAGAAGAACAACTAAGAAGAAGTAGAGTATTCATTGTTATTTTATCAACAAATCTGACAGCAAATCTGCCATCAATCACTTAAAAACAAAACAAAACAAACCAACATTATTGTTGGTGTTGTTGTTAGTAGCGTAGCTGTTTTCAAACAATTGGAGAAGACGAGAACAGAGGTGTCTGAACTGCGAAAGGAGAGTGCCCCCCCCCCCCCTTTTTTTTTTTTGTGCCCATCCCAGAGGTGCAATATTGTTTTAAACAAGATGACTGGAAAGAACTGAATTTTTCCTATTTTGATGCCTAATTTGGTGTCTACTGACAAAGTATTTGCAGAGAAAATGTCAATGTTAAAGTTTACCACGGACACACAGACACACACACACAGACAACCGAACACCGGGTTAAAACAGAAGACTCACTTTGTTTACACAAGTGAGTCAAAAACGACTCAGCACCATAACCTGTTGGGCTCACTGGATGACGCGTTATAGATTAAATATCAAATCCAGGCCCAGATGTATGTTTTTTCATAATGTAATGAAGAACACACCATATATATATATATATATATATATATATATATATATATATATATATATAATGCCGTAAAAGGCTGTGGGACGTATTTAACCTTTTGACCAAAGCCTGTCATGTGTGTGTGTGTGAGAGAGAAATTTGTTTTCTCAACATGTTATGTGAATATCTTTTACATGAGGTATACACATAATTATCTCAGCATACATTGTCGCCTGTACAGGTAGCTTTTGTTGTTGTTGTTGTTGTTGTGTTGACACTTCCGGAATTATTGTCGCTGGTGCATTTTTTTTTTCCTTATTTTATTTTATTTCATTCTATTTATTGTGCTTTTCTCCTTTTCTTTTTTTTTTCTTTTTATTTATTTATTTATTTATTTATTTATCTATTTTTTTGCAGAGACACTCTCGGCATATACTGTCGACGGCGACAATTTTTTTCCCCCTGCGACAATAATCATAATTTTTTTTTTATGCATCAAGAAACTCACCGTGACCACCAATCCATTGCTGAATGGCTTTGCATTGAAACGAACGTCGTTCGGCAAACATTTGTTGCGTGTGTTTGGGATATGTCAGTACGTGCGTGCGTGCGTGTGTGTATGTGTGTGTGTGTGTGTGTGTGTGTGTGTGTGTGTGTGTGTGCGTGTGTTGATGGGTGCTGTGTGTGTGTGTGAAGGGTCAGGCACTCAAGCCGTCAAGGTAGGACCAACACGTCGAGTTTATTAATTAATGCGAAGAGCAGTCAATCCATCTGTCGATAATAATAACTATTATATATATTTATAAAGCGCTGAATCTTGTGCACAGACAAATCTAAGCGCTTTCGCACCAGTCATTCACATGCATGCATAACTCTAAAACTGGAAAAAAAAACAACTGAAGACAAGGAAGAGGCAGGCAAGGGAGGCTATCTTGGGAAGAGGTGGGTTTTTAAGACCAGACTTGAAAGAGCTGAGTGCGGAGACCTGACGAAGAGAAAGAGGAAGTTCATTCCAATTGCAAGGTCCAGAGACACAGAAAGAACGGCGGCCAACAGTCGAATGTTTGACTCTGGGTATGCGTAAACAGAACGGCGGCCAACAGTCGAGTGTTTGACTCTGGGTATGCGTAATCTGAGTGGATACAAAGCCCACTGTAATATTCTATTTCATCTTATCTTCTGTTCTATCTGACTTTTTTTTGGGTCACTCCCCACGCTGTGATTCCTCCTTCAAACCCAGACCGACAGCAGTGCAGGTTAGTATCATCATTTTTATCAAAATCGAAAATAAATATTTTTCTTAAAAGTTCGAATCAGATTGCTATAACAACTCTTCAAATGGAATAAAACTAACAACGTGCATGGCAATGCAATGAAATCCACAAATCCATATGAATACAACATGCTAAATATATTGCTGAAAATAAAACCTTCAGTCATAATAACAGTCAAAAAATGACAA
Source organism: Babylonia areolata (assembly GCF_041734735.1). Classification (NCBI taxonomy): domain Eukaryota; kingdom Metazoa; phylum Mollusca; class Gastropoda; order Neogastropoda; family Buccinidae; genus Babylonia; species Babylonia areolata. The sequence continues at coordinate 10,874,525 of NC_134901.1, forward strand.
TTAAAATAAATTTAAAAAGAGAAAGAAAGAAAGGGGGTGGGGTGGGGGTGGGGGGGGGGGAATGGATGTTGTTATCATGAAAAGTTGCTCATCCTTTCCACACACACACACATTCCCGTTTTTCTCCCCTTCCCCAACCGCACACCCATCCCACCCTCTCTCTCTCCATATAAATTTATATATCTATATTTGTATTTGCATTTCTTTTTATCACAACAGATTTCTCTGTGTGAAATTCGGGCTGCTCTCCCATGGGAGAGCGCGTCGCTACACTACAGCGCCACCCATTTTTTTGGTATTTTTTTCCTGCATGCAGTTTTATTTGTTTTTCCTATCGATGTGGATTTTTCTACAGAATTTTGCCAGGAACAACCCTTTTGATGCCGTGTGTTCTTCCACGTGCGCTAAGTGCATGCTGCACACGGGACCTCGGTTTATCGTCTCATCCGAATGACTAGCGTCCAGACCACCACTCAAGGTCTAGTGGAGGGGGAGAAAATATCGGCGGCTGAACCGTGATTCGAACCAGCGCGCTCAGATTCTCTCGCTTCCTAAGCGGACGCGTTACCTCTAGGCCATCACTCCACTATATATATTCTCTCTCTCTCTCTCTCTCTCTCTCTCTCTCTCTCTCTATATATATATATATATATATATATTATGTATCATTTTAAAAAAATTTTCGATTTGGAATTCCATTACCTCTCACTGCCAGCAACGCCTGGACCGCCGTGGAGAAGGAGGAAGGGGGATCCAAGTGCTCCCACGTCCCCACACACCCTTGTCCTCCACCACCACCACCACCACCTCCGCCACCTCCACCACCACCACCCCTACCAGCACAGCGAAGGTACCGCCACCCACAGTTCCGGAGGATATTGGCCCTGCTGCAGGGCTGCTGCTGCTGCTGCTTCCACAACGCTGAGGTCGAGGGGGAGAGGGAGGAGGAGGAGGAGGAGGAGGAGGAGGAAGGGGGATAAGAGGTGTGCATCCGTCGCGGGCGAGGAGGCGGCCAGGAGGGCATCACTGGGAACCGTCCGATGGAGACTCCTCCTCCTCCTCCTCCTTCTCCTCCTCCTCCGTGGTTCATGTTCCCTAAAAGCCCGCCACCGGGTACATGTCCGTGAGTTTCATGCCCGCCGCCGGTCAGCAGCCCGGTCAACTGAGCCAAGCCTCCCCCGGCACTGAGCTGCCCCAGCCGCCCTTCAGCGGGGAGCGTCCCGCCAGTCCAGTTTCCGCTTCCCACGCCTCCTCCTCCTCCTCCTCCTCCTGTCACGTACACGTCAGCAGCGGGGCTGTGATGGAGAGCTGGAGGGAATGGGTAGGAAGTGGTGGTGGTGGTGGTGGTGGTCTGGGTGTGTGTCTGGAACCGACACGACGACCATTCCTTCCGCTCTCCCCCTCCCCTTCCTCCTCTTCCTCCTCCTCCTCCACCACCATCCCACCCCCTGTCGTCTCTCTGAGGCATGAACCTGGAGGCTGTAGACGACCAGGTGAGGCCAGAACCGCTGGCTGATACTGGCGATAATGTTACCGATGATGATGATGATGTTGACGACAATGGCGATGACAACGACGGCGATGACAGCGCAGCGCTGCGTGAGGTGGAACCACACATCGCGGAAGAGCCAGGGAAGGGGAACCCCCACCTCGCTTCTCCACCACCACCACCACTACTACCACCACCACTAGCGCTGCTGCTGGTGATTGTACTGACACCGGAAGACGACCTCCCCGAAACGCCGGCCCCAGAACGTTGTCCGTGGTTCAGGGACTGCACCAGACCTCTGAGGTACCGAGAGCGGGAGGCGGCAGCACCCCCTGAGCTGTGACGCCACTGGGAGTGGAAGGAAGGGGCCCAGCGCCTGTCGTGCGCGTCCCTGGTCCAAGACAACTCCCTGCCGCGGGCACGGTGGTGATGGCTGGGAGAAGGGGGAGGGGGCCGGGACGGAGAAGGGGAGGGGGAGGAGGAAGAGGTGGAGGTGGAGGGGGAGGGGGAGGCGAAGCGACAGGACGGCAGCGGTGAAGAGGTCAGTGGTGGCAGTGGCGGCGGCATGAGTTTGGAAGGAAACGCTGTCAATGGCTTCCGTCTTCCGCCCATCATCATCGTCGTCGTCACCAGGCATTGTTCGCTTGGCTGGCTGACGTAGGCACTTCCGGACTGGCGCAGTGACGAGCCGCCCCGCGTAGTGAAACACACTTCCTCAGGCCGCTCGCCGCCAGAGTCGGCGGACACCTCACTCCCAGGCAAATACGACGACGACATGGACGACGATGACAACAGAGGTCTGTGAGGAACGTCGAGGACAGAACAAGACAATGACGACGACGACGAAGAAGAAGAAGACGATGATGACGCTGTGGATCTCAAACAAGACTGTGAGGCTTGTAGTGATGGCGGTGGACAGCGACACGACCCGCGGTCCGCGGAAGACCCACAACACAGCACCGACACCGCCGCCGCTTGGGACCACGCGCCCGACCCTGGGCTACCTGACCCAAACACGTCCGACGAACATGGAGCACGAGCGCAGCCACCACCACCACCACCACCACCATCACCACCACCACCATCACCACCACCACCACCACCATCACCACCACCACCACCACCGACGATACACGGACTCTGCCAGGGAAGCCAAGACCCGCTCAACTCTCTGGACGTGACGGCAGACCTCCTCGGCTGGGACCCTTGCAGCGATGTTGCTAAGTACATCTCCAGACTACTGCCAGGTCTGTCATCATCATCATCATCATCGTCATCATCGTCAAAGCCCTGCGGCGGCAGCCGAGGAGGAGGAGGAGGAGGTGTTAATGGATGTGATGACGACGACGGCGATGACAATGAAGAGAGAGGCGAGGGAAGGCGTGGAGGAGGAGACGCCTTATGGGCGCTGGACAAAAGCGTCAACCGGCTGACAGAAAGAGGAGGTGGAGGTGGGGGATGCTGATCCCCATCAGTCATGTCGTAGTCATCTGGAGGAGAGTTGATGTTGGCTCTGGCGGTCGGCTTCTTCTTCATATCAAAAAAAAAAAAAAAAAAAAAAAAAAAAAGACTGGTGATGTTTTGCAGATGGTGCCGGTCTGTCAATATACCCTAGCACCCAGACAGTTGACAGACCTTAATGCTTTGTTCTGATGATGTCATTCCAGAATGAAGTGAAGCACGCGATTTGTCACCAAGTACCTTCAGTATCAAGACAGCTGACAAAATCATGACACGCGTTGTGAAAAAAAAATTCCAGAATGATTTGAGGCAGGCTGATGAACTGCCAGCAAGTATCTTTAGCATGATGACGACTTGACAAACCATGTGCAGCAGAAATGCAGACCTTTTTTTTGTGCAATGCCACTTAAGGGAAAAGAGCAACATCAAAAGGAAGAAAAAAAAACAACAAAACAACAACAAAAAACCATGCAGCTGAATGAGCAGAAGTTCAACTGTGCTGACTTACAAACCACAGTACAACAAAAACTACATAAGACGAACAGTTTCTTTTCTTTTTCTTTTCACACTTCCTCTTCATCGATCCTCTCCAATATCAAAACCAGGAAACAATCAGAAATAATACATGATATGCACTTAGCTGAGCAGTGACACTCCCCAAAACCGAAGAAGTGAACTTCCACCTTCAGCAGTGACCCTCCCAAGACCACCACCATCACCGCCGCCACCACCATCATCATCATCAAAGTCCCCGGATCTAACGGTATAAACTCCAGAGTCCCATAGGTCCAAAGACCCCTGCCATAAACCACCCAAGACATCATTCTTAGTCAACGCGACACCCCTCCCCCCCCCCCCCCCTTCCTTCACAAACTCATCTCATTAGCATCCCAAATAATTCCACTCCCCGTCCTCCTCCTCCAACCAACAGCCACAGCACTCCCTTCTCGGGGCAGAAAGGTCGCCTCTGATTGGTCCGTGTCATCCTCATCGAAGCCAATTGTCGACAACCTAAAGCTCAAGTGTTTGACAGTGGTTGACACATGATATGACGGATTTTCATTCAACAGGCCAATAGGTGCAAGGGAGGGGAGGTGGGGGGGGGGGGGGGGGGGGGAATCTTGATTGCGTCCGTCGCTGGCTTCAAAAGCAGCGCCCCTTAGTTTGTTTTGTAAACAATGGACCCTAAATCCTCAGCGTCGGACGGAAGCCGGTGATGGAAAAGACCAGTTCCGCTTGGTGATGAAAGGGAATTTCCCAGGACTGCGGTCTGGGCCACAATCATGTTCATCCCATTGTTGTCGAGGGTCAACTGGGCGCTGATCAAAATTCATCACTGGCGCGGGTTCGGACATCAACTGTCTTTAGTTTGTTGTCTTACTACTCGTGGGTCTGATGACTGACGGCCAGTGTTCTCTCTCTCTCTCTCTCTCTCTCTCTCTCTCTCTCTCTCTCTCTCACTCCTCGACACCACCCCACTCTCTCTCTCACCTCGATACCCCCCACCCCCCCATCACTACCTCTCATTCTCTCTCAGACACACACAAGCACACACAGACATACACATCATGTACGTGTACAATTATGTAACTACGTACATATGCGTGCGCAACAATTATGAAAACAACAACAACACACACACACACACACAAATATATATATATATATATATATATATATATATATATATATATATATATATATATAAACACACACACACACACACACACGCACGCACGCACGCACGCGCGCGCGCGCACTTCATTAAAATATTTCCATGGGAAACTGGACCAACCGATTGTAAAGTATTCGTGTGAAATGATACAATTAATTAATCAATCATCCCCGCTTTCATCTCAATTATGTAAAAAAAAAAAGAATATGAAATCAGACTGGTAAAAAAATGAGAGAAGTTGAAACCAAAAACAACAACAAAAAAACAAAAAACCCCAATGTGTTGCGATAGTTCCGGAGGGTGGAGAGGGGAGGAGGGAAGGGAGTGGTACTGTTGTGTTGTTTCTTGTTGTTTTAAATTTCACATCTTGTATTGTTTTGTATTTAGTCTTAGCTTCCTCTTCTGGAATATTCTATTTCGTCAGGTATAAAAATCAAATTGACATAATTAAATTTTCTGCAATCAAGGTTAATCAAGTGAAATTCACTGGGGGGCTGTTGTTTGAGGGGCGTGGTGGCGGTCTCCACTCTGGGAGGGACGCTCACTCAGTCTGGCTCCGCGACTAAGCCATTATTGTCGTTAGTAGGGGGCTTAGTAGGTGGTGTCCTAAGTACGTTAAAACAGAACAGGCACCACTGAACACCACCGAAGTGACTCAGCAGCAGTGCAGGGTTTCCTCTGGTGTGTGGCCTCCTGGCGACCTAACATCGATGGTTCCCTGTGGACTGCCGACGCTGGAACTGCGATGGACGAAC
>NC_134901.1:10887404-10907404 GCF_041734735.1 Babylonia areolata
AGTGACTCACATTGCCAAGCACCACTTTCTCTCTCCCTCTCTCTTTCCTTCTCTCTCTCTCTCTCTCTCACCTCAATCCTGCCTCCTCTCTCTCCCTCTCTCTCAACCCCCCCCCTCTCTCCCCCCCTCCCTCCCTCTCCTCCTCCCTCTCAACCCCTCTCTCTCTCTCACCTCCATCCCGCCCCCTTCTCTCTCCCTCCCCCCCTCTCTCCCCCCCCTCTCTCTCCCTCACCCCCCTCTCTCCCCCTCTCTCTCTCTCAACCCCATCTCTCTCCCTCTCACCCATCCCCCCCCCCCTCTCTCTCTCTCCTCTCAGTGCGGTTGACACAATGACACTAGTCCGGAAAGACGGGCGGAAACGTAAAGTGGAGCAACGTCAGCATCAGGTTTGAGGGTTTTCCCTCAACGATCGGAAGGCGACAGAAGATGGATCCGGCGGTTACATGAACTGGCTGTATTCTGTTGCACTTCTCTCTCTCTCTCTCTCTCTCTCTCTCTCTCTGTCCCTCTGTCTCTCTCTCTCTCATATAACCTACCCAGTTCTTGTTTGACTCATCAGAGGACTAGGTCAAATACGTTCATAATGTGTGTGTCAGTGTGTGTGTGTGTGTGTGTGTGTGTGTGTGTGTGTGTGTGTGTGTGTGTGTGAGTGAGTGTATGTGAGCGCGCGCACGTGTGTGTGTGTGTGTGTGTGTGTGTGTGTGTGTGTGTGTGTGTGTGTGTGTCCGAGTTTGTGTGCGCAAGCGTGTATGGATCTCTCTCTCTCTCTCTCTCTCTCTTTCACCAGAGCTTTTCAGCTAATGACATTTCAGTGTCAGTGTCTGTGTCAGTGTCAGTCTCTCTCTCTCTCTCTCTCTCTCTCTCTCTCTCTCTCTCTCTCTCTCTCTCCACCGCTCTGTAAACGTTAATATGGATAAAAACGAATATCATTATTTTCAGGAAGAGAATTACTTGGTGTATGGATGGGATGGTGAGAGGATGAGTGTGAGGGTATTTCAGCAGCAAAGAAAAAAAAAATGAATATAATGATAATGGACGTGGATAACCAGTTTGTAAAACGTGTATATATGGTTCGCAAATAGATAAGGACCCACACGTGAACCTCAGTGCACGGCTTTCATCTTGGGGGCATGGTGAATTGAAGCAGACCAGCCGAAAAGCAGCGCTGTAGGCTGTGCCACAGAGTCCGACACTGTGATGACTACCATTCACAAAGAGAGGCGTTTCCTTGCATGTGCACTTCCAGCATTTCACGATGATATTTATCATCATTGTTGTCTTATTTATTTGTTTTATTATTATTATTATTATTATTTTGTATTTTGTATTTCTTTTTATCACATCAGATTTCTCTGTGTGAAATTCGGGCTGCTCTCCACAGGGAGAGCGCGTCGCTACACTACAGCGCCACCCTTTTTTTTGTATTTTTTTCCTGCGTGCAGTTTTATTTGTTTTTCCTATCGCAGTGGATTTTTCTACAGAATTTTGCCAGGAACAACCCTTTTGTTGCCGTGGGTTCTTTTACGTGCGCTAAATGCATGCTGCACACGGGACCTCGGTTTATCGTCTCATCCGAATGACTAGCGTCCAGACCACCACTCAAGGTCTAGTGGAGGGGGAGAAAATATCGGCGGCTGAACCGTGATTCGAACCAGCGCACTCAGATTCTCTCGCTTCCAAGGCGGACGCGTTACCTCTAGGCCATCACTCCACTGTTTATTATTATTATCACTACTACTACCCTTTTTTTTTTTAAATATCATAATCATTTATTTATTTATTTATTTATGTAAGCTTATCTATTATTTATTCCCCCTTTTTTTTCTTTTCTTTTTTTTCCTCAAGGCCTGACTAAGCGCGTTGGGTTACGCTGCTGGTCAGGCATCTGCTTGGCAGATGTGGTGTAGCGTATATGGATTTGTCCGAACGCAGTGACGCCTCCTTGAGCTACTGAAACTGAAACTCACGATGATAAACCACAGCTTTCGTTTTAAAAAAAAAAATCAGTGTCGTTGTAAATTTGGGGCTGAGACAATTTTACAATGATAAACCACAACCATCGTTTGATTAAACCACAGAATGATTGTAAATATGTGGCTGAGACATCGCTGTTTAAACGCTTTTTTTATTTTTATTTTTTCAAAATGGTTATGGTGTATGTGTGCCTGACACAGTCGTTTGTGTATTCAGTGTGGTCAGTTTTCAGTTTCAGTTTCACTAGCTCAAGGAGGCGTCACTGCGTTCGGACAAATCCAAATACGCTACACCACATCTGCCAAGCAGATGCCTGACCAGCAGCGTAACCCAACGCGCTTGAGGTCAGTAGGGGACTATAATCTCAGTGAGGTCAGTAGGGGACTATAATGCAGCCTGCATAATTTGAATTTAATTACACATACTTAACCGTGACCCAAGTAGTGCAGACTCCGGCAGGGGTCTGACATTCCTGTTCTGTGCAAACCCTAATTTGAATTATCTCTCCATTTTTTTTTTCATTCACATTTTTCTTATGAAATTATGCATGCTTTTTTGTGAAGTGGCCCTTTTAGCACTTGCTGTGAACCTTAGAAGTATTTCAGGATTTACGTTTCAGATCACCTCAGTTTTAACAGCTGCATGCAGGAGATCTCATGGCCAGCAAAGCAGAGACATCTCTTAATTAATTGACCACAGTGTGAATATGTGTCTTCATGTTTTACATTTATTTCCTTATTTATCATCATTGTTGTCTTATTTATTTATTTATTATTATTATTATTATTATCATCATTATTATTATTATTATTATTATTATTATTTTTTTATTATTACTATCATTACTACTACCTTTTTTATATCATAATTATTATTTATTTATTTATTTATTTATGTAAGCTTATCTATTATTTATTCACCTTTTTTTTCTCAAGGCCTGACTAAGCGCGTTGGGTTACGCTGCTGGTCAGGCATCTGCTTGGCAGATGTGGTGTAGCGTATATGGATTTGTCCGAACGCAGTGACGCCTCCTTGAGTTACTGAAACTGAAACTGACCACAGTGACAATGCATAGGTTAGTAAATGTTTCATAACTCCAACCCTTTGCTTGACGCATAGATACAGTTCCATAGTGCATGACGGATACGAAAATAGGAGGACTGTGCAAAGCAATTTGAACACTGTGTACAACAAAGTTAATTTATCTGCTTTAAAGAAGAGGTCACTTGAGAGAGACAGCGACAGAGAGAGAGACAGACAGACAGACAGACAGAGTGAGAAAGCGAGAAGATCAAGGCGCTTGGAACTACACTGACTCACAAGCACCAGATCTCTCTCCAAGGACCCACCCCCCCCACCCCCACACCCCCCCCCCCCCACACACACATACACAACCTCGTCCTCAACCCCTCAGCACTAATAACGGAAAAAGACGCTGTCACAGCCATGCGTCAACGACACAGCACCACCATCACCATCACCATCACCACCACCACCACAACCATAATAACAACCATCCAACCTTCCACCCTTCCAACCACGCACCCCATCTCTCCTCCACAACGAGAAATCCGGCCCCGCCCCCGCCACGCGTACGTGCGTCACATGACCTAAGCTTCACGTGACTCACGCTCAACTGACGCAGCAGCCGAGAAAGAGACTTGTGCGCATGCTCCGCTTCACGTCCAGAACCCCACACAGACGGTGCTTTGTTATGTCAATGAATATGAAAGTCACGCGCGCGCATCCGAGTGCACCTTCCTCAATCATTTCTTCATTCTTTGTAGTCGCGCATACCCGGTGCAATGGCACCAAACTAACCCCCTCCCCCCCCCCCAACCCGGACACACACACACACACACACACACCCATCCCCCGCCCCCCATCCTGCTGAATTTTGCCCCGGGGTCATTTGTGGTAAGTCAAGATCGACCCTCCACACCTCCCCCCTCCCCCCCAGTTGGAAATTATCTCCCTTCCTACGAGTGTCTAATGATGGTACTGAAAAAGGGAAGACAGGATTCGCTTCACTTACCCCCACCCCCTCCGCTCCATCAAGTTATAAATTGACAGAAGTGAACGTGTTCCAATAAAATCTAAAAGCCAGTATCTGATTCTGATTGGACAAAAATTTTCCCCTAGGGTCATTTAATACGAGACTAAATGATCCCCATCAATATCCATTGCGAGCGGTTGAGGAGGGGGGGGGGGGGGGGGGGCGTGGCGGGGGGGAGGGGGGGGGGCGGGTGAGGGGATCCAACTGGAGTGAGGAGGGTCATTTCTGACTGGTTCAAGTTTACCTTCGGGGGTCATTTCGGGCTAGTTTAGCCTGCATCATCACACAGGCTAGCCCTGATTAACCCATGGGTAAAAAAAAAGAAAAAAAAAGAAGAAAACTAACGGGGGGTACGAAGAGACAACTGCACCGGACACTGACAGCGAGTCATTGACTTGATTTGAGAGTCACACATTTCCGCTGTGCTCTACCATTGAGGATGAGCCTTTTCCTTCCCCTCCTCTCATGTCGCCCTTTCTTCCTTCCTTTCTTCCTTCCTTCCTTCCTTCCTTCCGCGCTTTTTCACACTTCAAGCGCCTCAGTGGGGGAAAACCGACCCCATCCACACCCCCCATCATCCCAACCCCAAACAGACCCCCGTCCCCCCCCCCCCCACCCACCATACCCCTCCCCTCCCACTTTCTCTGTCCCGGATTCTCTCTTAGCCCCCCCCCCCTGATCTTTCTCTCTGTCTTTGTCCGTTGGTCTCCCTCTCTGTGTCTATGCGACTTGGTGCACGTGCGTCATGTTACTCTGTGTGTGTGTGTGTGTGTGAGTGTGTGTGTAGTGGCGGGGGGAGGGGGGGGTGTACGGGGGGGGGGGGGGGGGGGGGGCAGGGGGTGGGGGTGGGGGGAGGATTAGGGGTGCACATGCATACATAAGCATATGCGTGTGTATGCATGTGTGCGTGTGTGTGTGTGTGTGTGTGTGTGTGTGCGTGCATCTTTGTGTATTGATATGCACGCGAGTGTGGGTGTGCATGTTTCGCTTCTGTGTATCTTTCGTTTTCATTATAATCTTCATGCATGCACTTAATTAACATTTATGTTGTTGATTCATCTACTTTCATTTTAGAACACTTGTTTTCTACATACCCATAGCTGGTTCTCAAAGCCCGGGCTAGAGCGGCGGGTTCATGCGCTGGTCTGGCATCTCCCACCCCCCACCCCTCCCCTGAACTGTTGTCCAATTTGCCCGTTGGCATGTAGGGCAGTAACGAAGAACTGTGCCATATATGGCGAAAATGGAGCGGTCCGCACGATTTGACGACTCTTTGACACTGAAACTGAACCCCCCTCAGACCCCCCCCCCCCCCCCCCCCCAACACCCCACAACCCCGCCTCGTGTGTGTGTGTGTGTGTGTGTGTGTGTGTGTGTGCATGCGTGCCCGCGCGGCGCGTTAATGTCGGGGTGAGTGCGTATGTCCGCAGTTCACTGACGTAATCAACTTCCTATGAAAGGAAGTGCTGGTTGTGTGAGCGTGTGTGAACAGTGTGTGTGTGTGTGTGTGTGTGTGTGTGTGTGTGTGTGAATAGCGTGTGTGAGTCTGTGCGTGGCCCAGTGACATCTATGTCAAATTAATATCCGTGCAGTCAACACGGGATGACTGTCCTGACTCTCTCTCTCTCTCTCTCTGTGTGTGTGTGTGTGTGTGTGTCTGTCTGTGTGACCATCACGATGTGTGTCGCGTCATGCCAACGCACACATCCCCCTTCCTTCCACACATCCCCCTTCCTCCCATTCATTTCACGAAGGAAAAAGGAAACGATGCGCAATAGCAAAGAAAAGGAAAGTTATTAATCATGACGAAGGACGCTACAGCACCATTTCAGAACACCGATATTGGACTGTCCAACCCTCACCATTCAGTACAACAACAACACAAGGGCAGGTCTGAGCACAAAACTACGGCTTTAGTCAAGGTGTCGAGTTCTGTGTGGTTCCCATGCAATTTGTAGCTTCAATCGCTGTGGTCATGGGCCATTCTGTTGTGCTGGTAGCTTGTTGTAATTTCGTTTACTGATGACCCCCTCCATCCAATGCCCCATGGCTGGGTTTCTTGTCACTGGTGTTTTCTCAATAACCTTTCTTCCCCTCCCCCCTCCAAAAGTCCAATCCCTCACCCATTCTCCATACCCATTGTAGGAGTGTGTATACAAGTATATGTCTGCAGGAAAGAATGAATGGAATGCGTGGGAGTCTAAATCACCCTGTAATGAACAGACAATGAATCGACCAGAAGAAGAAGAAGAAAGGTGAGAACATCCACGTGAGAGGTCATGATATAAATGGGAGTATTGTAGTGTATTGTATTGTACTGTATTGTATTGTGTCGTGGGTTTTTGTTTGTTTGTATTTGTGTGTGTGGTTTTATTTATTTATTTATTTATTTATTTATTTATTATTATTAATTTTTGTGTGTGTGTTGTTTTTTGGTGGTTTTTTTTTTTTTTTTTTTTTTTTGCAATGTATTGCGATACAGTGCGTTGCATTACATTGCACTGTATACTATTGAACTGAATGAATGATATGGATCAAGCTCTCAGCCCTTTAGTGAATTTACAAACATGAAGTCATTTGCCCAACAGGCTGCCTACTTTGGTAGAGCCGACTGACAGCTGCCGTTGGGCGCTCATCATTCGTTTCCAATGCCATTCAATCAGATTTCAGGCACGCACACACTCAGACAGACATGTAACATTTTACGTGTATGACCGTTTTGTTTAATTAACCCGCCATGTAGACAGCCATACTCCGTTATTGGGGTGTGCACGCTGGGTATGTTCTTGTTTCCATAACCCACCGAATGCTGACATGGATTAAAGGATCTTTAACGTGCAGATTTGATCTTCTGCGTGCGTGTTCACACGAAGTGGGTTCAGGCACAAGCACGTCTGCACATATGTTGACCTGGGGTCGTATTCAAGACAAAAAAAATCATTTTGCCTGGAGGCATTAATTTTTTACCATTGACAGGGCAGGGACCCGTGGGTACAGTTTACCTTGAAGGTTAAGTTATCTTTGTATTCAAGACACACAAAGTGCACGAAGGTTAAGTTATCTTTGTATTCAAGACACACAAAGTGCACGAAGGTTAAATTATCTTTGTATTCAAGACACACAAAGTGCACGAAGGTTAAGTTATCTTTGTATTCAAGACACACAAAGTGCACGAAGGTTAAGTTATCTTTGTATTCAAGACACACAAAGTGCACGATGGTTAAATTATCTTTGTATTCAAGACACACAAAGTGCACGAAGGTTACGTTATCTTTGTATTCAAGGCACACAAATTGCACGAAGGTTAAATTATCTTTGTATTCAAGACACACAAAGTGCACGAAGGTTAAGTTATCTTTGTATTCAAGACACACAAAGTGCACGAAGGTTAAGTTATCTTTGTATTCAAGACACACAAAGTGCACGAAGGTTAAGTTATCTTTGTATTCAAGACACACAAAGTGCACGAAGGTTTAGTCATCTTTGTATTCAAGACACACAAAGTGCACGAAGGTTAAGTTATCTTTGTATTCAAGACACACAAAGTGCACGAAGGTTAAGTTATCTTTGTATTCAAGACACACAAAGTGCACGCAGGTTATGTTATCTTCGTATTCAAGACACACAAAGTGCACGAAGGTTTAGTCATCTTTGTATTCAAGACACATAAAGTGCACGCAGGTTATGTTATCTTTGTATTTAAGACACACAAAGTGCACGAAGGTTAAGTTATCTTTGTATTCAAGACACACAAAGTGCACGAAGGTTAAGTTATCTTTGTATTCAAGACACACAAAGTGCACGAAGGTTAAGTTATCTTTGTATTCAAGACACACAAAGTGCACGAAGGTTAAGTTATCTTTGTATTCAAGACACACAAAGTGCACTCAGGCAGCTGACCAGCCGTGTATAATTCAAACTCCCGGGGGATTTCCTTCTGGGCATGCTCTTTTACTTCTCACTATACCACAGTTTCTTCCTTGCACACATTGTGACGATTAAAAAAATAAAGTTTAAAACTTCAGTGGCAAAGCATTGCTAAGAGTCAGCGCCTTCTTGAATCTGGGGGCCACTTTCACATTCTGATAACCCCCCACCTCCACCCCACTTCCAAATTTCAACTGTCCTCCCTGCTTTTCAGCAAATTACAAACATGAATATATATATATATATATATATATATATATATATATGTGTGTGTGTGTGTGTGTGTGTTTAAGATATATATAGATATATAATATATAAATATATATATATATATATATATATATAGAGAGAGAGAGAGAGAGAGAGAGAGAGAGAGAGAGAGAGAGAGAGAGAGAGAGAGAGAGAGAATGAATCCCAGACCAGGTGACTTTGTTTTGGTTGAAGTTTCAACCTTTAAAACCGTATACTTACGTTTGGGGCGGAGGGGTGGTTATATATATATATATATATATATATATATATATAAAAGAAAGATAGAGAGAGACAGACACAGAGAGAAACGTGCTTCTATAGGATATGACTGACATCATCTTCCAGAAAGGAAAATGCATGATGACCCGGTGGCCTCCATTTCAAAGCATCATGTTCCATTTCTATAAATACACGGGTCTGTGCCGCGTGTCATGTCGACATTGCTTTCTTCCCAGCAGACGAGAGAGAGAGAGAGAGAGAGAGAGATGGGGGGTGGGGGGTGCTGAGGTGGGGGGGTAGAAAGAGGAAAAACAGCTGAGGAAATAGAGGAATAGATTCAGGAAACCGTTAGTCACCAGCACGTGAATGGTTCTGAAATAAACAAAACGAGCATTGTGCTACGAGTGCTTCAAATGACACAGTATGAATAATGGTGGTCAGCTGTGCAAAAGCAAGTTCGTGCTTCGTCTTCGTCTGTCAAACAGAAATAGTCAAATTATTTCAGGGTTCAACTTTGGACCGAGGAGTAACTTGGCAATAATAAAAATTATGTGTCCTGTATGTTTGTCTGTCAGTCAGTCTGTATGTATGTATATATATGAATATATATATATATATATATATATATATATATATATATATATGTGTGTGTGTGTGTGTGTGTGTGTGTGTGTGTGTAATTGTCATAAGCTTACATTTGGACCAACAGCAAAGAGAGCTGGTTTATCCATTCCAATGGCAAGTCATTTACAACTTAAGTCTTTTGCGAAGGACTATGACTCTCAAACAAAGCAGCAGGATCGCACTGGCTCTCAGTGCTGCAGCCAGCTGGCCCGTGGGAACCATCCCAACGCCGACTGTCCTAAAACCCTTTTGGCCGAGAGAGTGGGGATGTAACTTGGGCAAGACACTCTCCTCTATGATCAAATGCTAGCCCAGATTGTCGGGACAGCAGTTGCCTCCTCTGCTGTTGTGACGATCATAACTGGACACGACTGACCATTATACATGTGAACAACACGCACATCTCTCTCTCTCTCTCTCTCTCTCTCTCTCTCTCTGTGTGTGTGTGTGTGTGTGTGTGTATATATATATATATATATATATATATATATATATATATATATATATATATATATACGCCTTAGCCTTTCACGACCATCGGGGCACTGAACTCACATCCGCTAAGTCCAGCCACTCTACGGCCAGGCTATTTTTGGGTGCAGGGCCCATTCATTGTCTCCTTCCGCCGTTATGACAGTGGCCAATCGAAGTCAGGCAGCCATTCACACAGGCTGTGGTGGAGTGAGGGACATCAAAGTACAGTGCCCATCCCAGAGGTGCAATATTGTTTTAAACAAGATGACTGGAAAGAACTGAATTTTTCCTATTTTTATGCCTAATTTGGTGTCAACTGACAAAGTATTTGCAGAGAAAATGTCAATGTTAAAGTTTACCACACACAGACAACCGAACACCGGGTTAAAACATAGACTCACTTTGTTTACACAAGTGAGTCAAAAAGAATATAGAAACAGGTCCCTTAATCTCCAGCAATACACTGTACCACGTTGGCAGACCAATGCCATGGCACAGAAAACAGTCAGACCCCACTCCCCGCAAACCAGTGGGACAAAACTATGATCTGCACTCACACGTGGCAACATTGCAAGCAAACCCGAGCTCCGTGTCAATGTGAGGACTTTTCTCACACAGTATGTCATCTGTTGAGCTACAGCTCATCGGCGACTTCAATTCAGGACCGGTTGAAAGGGGGGGGGGTGGGAGGGGGCAGGGGGTAACCATGATTTCTGATTTTAAATATACTATGGAGCAGCGACGGAAACAGGACTGACAAAAATTCATCGCTTAGGCTTCTTCGCAAACCTCAGCATCACGAACGTTTTCAAGATTCATTCACACACACACACACACACACAACCACCACCACACGGACATCACTTCAGTCTGTTTTCTAGGTCAGCTCCATTGACCAAAGAAACGCAACAATGAAAAGGCAGGGATGGGTCAAACAGTGTCTCGTGCAAAACTGACCGACAAAACTCTAACCGGAAATTCACCTCTCGACGTACGCAAGCAGACAGCATTGTGTGACCTCCCTTAGTGACGTCACACCTACGTCACATCCGCATGTGACGGAAGCGGCTTGAAGACCGGATGAAATTCAGTCACTGACGACACGCCTCGCCTGTGTCCGTTCTTTCTCAACAGTGACCGGTTCATTCAGTTCACCGGTGCAGTTTCAGTTTCAACTCAAGGTGTCAGAGCGTGCGGACTGATCCATAAACACTACACCACATCTTTTTTTTTCTTTTTTTTTCTTTTAATTATTATTTATTTATTTATTTATGTACGCTTATAGTTGACTTCATCAAGTTTTTGCGCCTTCTACACATTATTATTATTAGTAGTAGTCCCTTTTTTCATGTATTTATCTATTATTTACTCCCCCCCCCCCACCCCCGTTTTTTGTTCTTTTTTTCTTTTTTTCCCCTCAAGGTCTGACTAAGCGCGTTGGGTTACGCTGCTGGTCAGGCATCTGCTTGGCAGATGTGGTGTAGCGTATATGGATTTGTTCCGAACGCAGTGACGCCTCCCTGAGCTACTGAAACTGAAACTGAAACTGTTGGGAGGGGCGTGGGGGGAGAAGAAAACAAATGGAGAAGATGCTTGATCCAGCATAATCCCAACGCCCTGGTTATGCCTAGAGAGCCTGCCCTAGGTATGTGTAAAACATCATCTTAACTCTCTCCATACGAACGGCGAAAGAGACGACGTTAACAGCGTTTCACCCCAATAACAACCATCAAAATATAACAAGCGGAAGGCTCTTACACTGAAGAGGTGAATATTGACAAAGAATACCACAGTTCTGACGACGGAAGCTAAAGGTTGGGTCATTCAGACACCCACTGGACATCCGAGGGGTCTGTGTAGAGGAGAAGAGAGGACTGGCTGTACTGCGTGAGTTAAAATGAAATAAAACGATTAAACAAATAAGTAAATAAGAGTTTTGAACGAAAGAGCCGACAGACTGGCAGTAACTGTCTATTTTAGTATCCTAAATTCTGGGACTTGTATTGGCCTAAACGGAATTTTTCGTGATTTTTGCAATGCGGCACGCCTGCGGAAAATGACACACAGTGTGTACTAATCCAGTCAAAACAGACTTTAAAAAAGACCCGAAGTGTGTACTATTCCACTCTTCTCATCAAGAGTTCGACATTAAAAACGGCCCAAAGTGTGTACTAATCCGCTCTTCTCTTCAAGCGTTCGACATAAAAACGGCCCAAAGTGTGTACTAATCCACTCTTCTCTTCAAGAGTTCGACATAAAAACGGCCCAAAGTGTGTACTAATCCGCTCTTCTCTTCAAGAGTTCGACATAAAAACGACCCAAAGTGTGTACTAAACCGCTCTTCTCTTCAAGAGTTCGACATAAAAACGGCCCAAAGTGTGTACTAAACCGCTCTTCTCTTCAAGAGTTCGACATAAAAACGGCCCAAAGTGTGTACTAAACCGCTCTTCTCTTCAAGAGTTCGACATAAAAACGACCCGAATGGCCCAGTGTCATGAACATAAACCAAACAACTGTCGACCAAAACCTAATTCGGGGGAACCTATCAACGGAAAGACTGGCGGCGCTCTGGTAGGCGCAGACAGTGAAAAGTCATTGCCACCGTAGACTTATCAGTAGATTTGACTGTTTGTGTCCGTAGGTCACCGCTCTTCTCTTCAAGAGTTCGACATAAAAACGGCCCAAAGTCTGTACTAATCCGCTCTTCTCTTCAAGAGTTCGACATAAAAACGGCCCAAAGTGCGTACTAACCCGCTCTTCTCTTCAAGAGTTCGACATAAAAACGGCCCAAAGTGTGTACAAATCCGCTCTTCTCTTCAAGAGTTCGACATAAAAACGACCCAAAGTGTGTACTAAACCGCTCTTCTCTTCAAGAGTTCGACATAAAAACGGCCCAAAGTGTGTACTAATCCGCTCTTCTCTTCAAGAGTTCGACATAAAAACGGCCCAAAGTGTGTACTAATCCGCTCTTCTCTTCAAGAGTTCGACCTAAAAACGACCCGAATGGCCCAGTGTCATGAACATAAACCAAACAACTGTCGACCAAAACCTAATTTTGGGGAACCTATCAGCGGAAAGACTGGCGGCGCTCTGGTAGGCACAGACAGTGAAAGGTCATTGCCACTGTAGACTTATCAGTAGATTTGACTGTTTGTGTCCGTAGGTCACAGCAGTCTTCTTCTTCAGCGTTCACTCGTATGCACACGAGTGGGCTTATACGTGTATGACCGTTTTTACCCCGCCATGTATGCAGCCATACTCCGTTTTCGGGGGTGTGCATGCTGGGTATGTTCTTGTTTCCATAACCCACCGAACGCTGACATGGATTACAGTATCTTTAACGTGCGTATTTGATCGTCTGCTTGCATATACACACGAAGGGGGTTCGGGCACTAGCAGGTCTGCACATATGTTGACCTGGGAGATCGTAAAAATCTCCACCCTTTACCCACCAGGCGCCGTCACCGTGATTCGAACCCGGGACCCTCAGATTGACAGTCCAACGCTTTAACCACTCGGCTATTGCGCCCGTCGGTCACAGCAGACGATTTTGTGGACCTGACAATAGGAAAGCTGCACATCAGAGTAGCGACTGAATCGGGTTGAATCCTATTGTCTGGGCGTAAAATCACCGGGTTTTTTGTTTGTTTGTTTGTTTTTATGGGGTTTTTTAACGCACAATTCCAACATATTATTATCCAAGGAACGTTCCACCACAGTCAATCGGAGGTCAATCGGAAACGAAATCAAGCACTTTTTTTTTTTTCAGCCATTTTCCTTCACGGCGTTTTCAGAAAGACGGCAGAAAGCAATCCTGACCCCATTGGCCAGTTCTGATTAATATAACAATAAAATAATAGTAATAATAAAATAAATATTGTTCTTATTCTTCTTATCATTATTGTAAAAGTCATCTCAAAGCACATAAGTCAGAACCGACCTAAAGTGCCACTGCCGGCTATCAGGAAGCCGCCTTCGTCTTATTTTCAAAAACTCTTCGGCTTGAGCAGTGTGTAGTCCGAAAATCAATGAAGCATTGACATATGCATGCAGCTAGCTCGACACAGGAAGTTCCCATTAGTTAACAGTCTGTTTCGCATTCACCAGAAAAGAAAGTAAAACATCCGATTGATTGGGAAACGTTTCTCAGATGATAAGAATAACGCTGAAATGTAGCATTAAAAGCATCTTGGATTTTACAAAATAGACAATAGGATTTAACCCTAAATCAAAATAACGTGTTGTTGACGGGCGCAACAGACGAGTGGTTTAAGCGTTGGACTTTCAATCTGAAGGTCCCGGGTTCGAATCACGGTAACGGCGCCTGGTGGGTAAAGGGTGGAGATTTTTCCGATCTCCCAGGTCAACATTTGTGCAGACCTGCTAGTGCCTGAAGCCCCTTCGTGTGTATATGCACGCAGAAGATCAAATACGCACGTTAAAGATCCTGTAACCTATGTCAGTGTTCGGTGGGTTATGGAGACACGAAAATACCCAGCATGCATGAACCACGACAGAGTCATCGGCAAGTCGATGTTGGTCGTGTAACGGAAAGAAGAAGAAGAAGAAGAACCATGAACCTTGTATCTTTTTCATACAGGAGAGAACTGAAAACGAGAAAGGGGGAAGACGGAGGGGAGGTGCATGAATGTATTCCGTGTTTAGGGGGCGGGGATGGTTGTGTGTGTGTGTGTGTGTGTGTGTGTGTGTGTGTGTGTGTGAGTGAGTGAGTGCGCGCGCGCGACTGTGTATGTGCACGCCCGCGCGCGCGTGTGTGCTTGTGTACGAAGGTGTGTGTGTGTGTGTGTGTGCACGAGGTTGTGTGTCATGTGAGTGAGTGAATGTGCGTGAGCGTTTCGTTGTGTGTGTATGTGGAAAGGTGAATACAAGGTGTACTGAGAAGAACGGGGGCGGGCGATCTGGGGGTCTGGGGACGTGGAAGGTTGGGGGACTGGAGGGATGGGGGGGGGGGGGGGGACGGGGAAGAGGAGGGGTCTGGGGAGGTGGAAGGTTGGGGGGCTGGGGGGGGGGGATCGGGGAAGATGAGGGATCTGGGGACGTGGAAGGGTAGGGGGCTGGGGCTGGGGGGGGAGCAGGGAAGAGGAGGTGGAAGGTTGGGGGGCTGGGGGGGGGGGGGGGAGCGGGGAAGAGGAGGTGGAAGGTTGGGGGGCTGGGGGGGGGAGAGGAGGTGGAAGGTTGGGGGGCTGGGGGGGGGAGCGGGGAAGAGGAGGTGGAAGGTTGGGGGGCTGGGGGGGGGGAGCGGGGAAGAGGAGGGGTCTGGGGACGTGGAAGGTTGTGGGGCTGGGGGTGGGGAGTGGGGGGGGGGCGGGGAAGAGGAGGGGTCTGGGGAGGTGGAAGGTTGTGGGGCTGGGGGTGGGGAGTGGGGGGGGGGCGGGGAAGAGGAGGGGTCTGGGGAGGTGGAAGGCTGGGGGGCTGGGGGGCTGGGGGGGGGAGCAGGGAAGAGGAGGTGTCTGGGGACGTGAAAGGTTGAGGGGCGGGGGGGGGGGGAGCGGGGAAGAGGAGGGATCTGGGGAGGTGGAAGGTTGGGGGGCTGGGGGGGGGGGGAAGAGGAGGTGGAAGGTTGGGGGGCTGGGGGTGGGGGGGTGGGGAAGAGGAGGTGGAAGGTTGGGGGGCTGGGGGGGTGGGGGGGGGGAGTGGGGAAGAGGAGGGGTCTGGGGACGTGGAAGGCTGAGGGGCGGGGGGGGGGGGAGTGGGGAAGAGGAGGGGTCTGGGGACGTGGAAGGTTGAGGGGCGGGGGGGGGGGGGGGGAGCGGGGAAGAGGAGGGGTCTGGGGACGTGGAAGGTTGAGGGGCGGGGGGGGGGGGGGGGAGTGGGGAAGAGGAGGGGTCTGGGGACGTGGAAGGTTGAGGGGCGGGGGGGGGGGGGAGCGGGGAAGAAGAGGGGTCTGGGGACGTGGAAGGTTGAGGGGCGGGGGGGGGGGGGGAGCGGGGAAGAGGAGGGGTCTGGGGACGTGGAAGGTTGAGGGGCGGGGGGGGGGGGGGAGTGGGGAAGAGGAGGGGTCTGGGGAGGTGGAAGGTTGAGGGGCGGGGGGGGGGGGGGGAGCGGGGAAGAGGATGGGTCTGGGGACGTGGAAGGTTGGGGGGCTGGGGGGGGGGCGGGGCAGAGGAGGGGTCTGGGGACGTGGAGGGTTGGATGCTGGGGCTGGGGGGGTTGGGGGGAGGAGTGGGGAAGAGGAGGGGTCTGGGGAGGTGGAAGGTTGGGGGGCTGGGGGGGGGGGATCGGGGAAGATGAGGGATCTGGGGACGTGGAAGGGTAGGGGGCTGGGGCTGGGGGGGGAGCAGGGAAGAGGAGGTGGAAGGTTGGGGGGCTGGGGGGGGGGAGCGGGGAAGAGGAGGTGGAAGGTTGGGGGGCTGGGGGGGGAGAGGAGGTAGAAGGTTGGGGGGCTGGGGGGGGAGCGGGGAAGAGGAGGTGGAAGTTTGGGGGGCTGGGGGGGGGGGGAGCGGGGAAGAGGAGGGGTCTGGGGACGTGGAAGGTTGTGGGGCTGGGGGTGGGGAGTGGGGGGGGGCGGGGAAGAGGAGGGGTCTGGGGAGGTGGAAGGTTGTGGGGCTGGGGGTGGGGAGTGGGGGGGGGGCGGGGAAGAGGAGGGGTCTGGGGAGGTGGAAGGTTGGGGGGCTGGGGGGCTGGGGGGGGAGCAGGGAAGAGGAGGTGTCTTGGGACGTGAAAGGTTGAGGGGCGGGGGGGGGGGGGGAGCGGGGAAGAGGAGGGATCTGGGGAGGTGGAAGGTTGGGGGGCTGGGGGGGGGGGAAGAGGAGGTGGAAGGTTGGGGGGCTGGGGGTGGGGGGGTGGGGAAGAGGAGGTGGAAGGTTGGGGGGCTGGGGGGGTGGGGGGGGGAGTGGGGAAGAGGAGGGGTCTGGGGACGTGGAAGGCTGAGGGGCGGGGGGGGGGGGAGTGGGGAAGAGGAGGGGTCTGGGGACGTGGAAGGTTGAGGGGCGGGGGGGGGGGGGGAGCGGGGAAGAGGAGGGGTCTGGGGACGTGGAAGGTTGAGGGGCGGGGGGGGGGGGGGGGGGGGAGTGGGGAAGAGGAGGGGTCTGGGGACGTGGAAGGTTGAGGGGCGGGGGGGGGGGGGGAGCGGGGAAGAAGAGGGGTCTGGGGACGTGGAAGGTTGAGGGGCGGGGGGGGGGGAGCGGGGAAGAGGAGGGGTCTGGGGACGTGGAAGGTTGAGGGGCGGGGGGGGGGGGGGGAGTGGGGAAGAGGAGGGGTCTGGGGAGGTGGAAGGTTGAGGGGCGGGGGGGGGGGGGGGGAGCGGGGAAGAGGATGGGTCTGGGGACGTGGAAGGTTGGGGGGCTGGGGGGGGGGCGGGGCAGAGGAGGGGTCTGGGGACGTGGAGGGTTGGGGGGGCTGGTGGGGGGGGGGGGAGGAGTGGGGAAGAGGAGGGGTCTGGGGAGGTGGAAGGTTGGGGGGCTGGGGCTGGGGGGGGCGGGGAGCGGGGAAGAGGAGGGGTCTGGGGAGGTGGAAGGTTGGGAGGCTGGGGGGTGGGGGGGGGGAGTGGGGAAGAGGAGGGGTCTGGGGAGGTGGAAGGTTGGGGGGCTGGGGCTGGGGGGGGCGGCGAGCGGGGAAGAGGAGGGGTCTGGGGATGTGGACAGCAACAGATGGAGAGGAGGGGGCGGGGGGCAAAGAATACATTCATAAACATTTCAATTGTTTCACGCCATCATCATACATTTTGTAACCAAGAAAATGAATAAGAAAATGTATATATGTGTATAGAGAATACGTAACACACAAGTTGAAGAAGAAGATGATGACAAAGAAGAAGACAGAGAAGACGAAGAAGAAGAAGGAGGAGAGGAAGGAGGTGAAGAAAAGGAAGTTAAGAAAAAAAAAAAGCAGACAGAGAATTGAGCAACACGCCATCAGACATGACCAGAGAACAAATCATAAATATTTCAACATTTCACATTATTGCCAAAACGAATTCTTTTGTAAAGTTCTAAATTTTTCATAGACAGTTGACCCATGCATTTTTTTTAATACAACAAAATGCGAACAAATGAATTGTTTCACTGATCAGGCTGTTCAAGGTGTGGTCAAGGTTAAGGTCATCCCAAGACTAACGAAGGAAACAGAAAAATTACAACAAAAGCAGCAGCAGAATAAAGGAGAAGACTGAAGAAGAAGAAAAAGAAGAAGTAAAGGAGGAGGAGGAGGACAAGAAGAAGAGAAGGAAGAAAGTGGAAGAGATCACAGCAGTGAAGAAATTGAGAAGAAAAGGAAGTACATAACAACACATATAGAGTAGAATGATGGTGATGATAATAATAATAATAATAATAATGGATACATATTGCACACAAAACAGAAATCTGCTCTAGCCCTAGTCTAGGTGCTTTACAAAAACGCTTTGTTAACATAAAACATTACATCTATGTTACATCCACACACCAAAATATGACTACACACACACACAGACACACACACACACACACACACACACACACAAACACTGCGTACAAACATTTTAACAATACATGTGTATCTGACAGCTACCCTAACACATACGCACACATAGGCAGGCACAAACTTACATAAACGCATGCGCACACAATACACATTCATATACATGCATGTAGTTATATTGACATACATATGTATACATACATAGTCAAGCACAGCTAACGCAAAGGAAGTGGACCTGCCACAATTGAACTTACTACTGAGGGAAAAGGTGAGTTTTGAGACGAGATTTAAAAGATACGAGGGAATCTGAATGACGGAGGTTATCAGGGAGCTTTTTCCATGTCTTTGGCGATTGAAAAGAAAACGATCTGTGTCCATAGGTCTTACTTCTGACGCGAGGTATCCTGAGAAGTGATGATGATAATGATGTTGGTGGTGATGATGATGATGATGATGATGTCAATGACGATGATTAATGAGAACGACAGTTCCTCTCTTCATCTCTACCCTCATCTATTTCACACCCCTGAGATCACGCAACAGAAAAGACCATGCTCATTAAAGGAAGATAATCACACCACGTAAGTTCAGGATATTATGTCTAAAAGTTATCTCCCTTCAATACCTAACACATTTGACAAGAGTCACTTTCTTGACAGAAAGGGGGGTGGGGGGGGGGGCTGAAAGAAGCAAGACAAGGAAAGTAAGTGTGTATTCATAAATGTGTGTGTGTGTGTGTGTGTGCGCACACACATGCATGCGAGTGTGTTTTTTGTGTGTTTTTTTGTTGTGTGTGTGTGTGTGTGTGTGTGTGTGTGTGTGTGTGTGTGTGTGTGTGTTTGTTTTTTTTACATTATAATTATTTATTTATTTATTTGTGTAAGTGATCTATTATTTATTCACCTCTTTTTTTCTTTTTTTTTTCCCTCAAGGCCTGACTAAGCGCGTTGGGTTACGCTGCTGGTCAGGCATCTGCTTGGCAAATGTGGTGTAGCGTATATGGATTTGTCCGAACGCAGTGACGCCTCCTTGAGCTACTGAAACTGAAACTGAAACTCTGTGTATGTGTGTGTGTGTGTGTGTGTGTGTGTGTGGTACTTGTGTGCATGCACGCATAAAGTGCGAAAATCAAACCAACCAAAAACAAAAAAAACAACACAAAACATAAAAATTCTACTTCACATCCAGTCTATTCAGTATTGTATATGTGTACACAGAGTGTATTGGTACAATGAACATCTGTCATTTCAACCACAGCATAGAACAAAACAACCAGAGGACCACAGTTCCTGCCTCACAGTGCTCCAACCACCACCATCACAACAGAAAATCACCAGGTCAAATCCACAGCGTTATGAACAACACAACAGAATAAGACTCCAAGACCCAAGGCTTTGCCCAAACACCATATACACAGTGCCAGAAATTCCCAGAGAACTTTTAGTTGTTGTCCTGGAGCAAGTAGATAAAAAAAAAAAGACTCTACTTGTTTCAGCAGATATCTATTTGTCCTCCCTATCTTAAAGCCTGAACCGGACTATAAATGGCGGGCGATTTGAATCAAGCCAGTTTCTCACCAGAGTCTGACACTGTGACGTCGGTGAAGGTTTATTCAAAATAAAAGCCTAATAAAGCTACGGTTTGGCTTCATTTATGGCAGAGAGCGAGATTTGCCTAGCAGCTTCCAATCTAGACCTGAATTGACTTTGGAAAGTACAAAATGTGTCAGCTACACATAATACAAAATTTGAATGCAGAGAAAAGGGGCGCAACCGAAACCTTGCTCTCGGGAGTTAAGACTTTAAGAGATGGTTAACTACAGTTAGAGCAATGACAAGTTAGCTGACATGATTCATTATCAAAGTGTTACATTTTACATGAAATGTGGGTGTAACTCTTTTGTTTCTAACAGTGTTAAGTATCAGTAGTTCAAGGAGACATCACGGTGTTCCGACAAATCCATATATGCTACACCACATCTGCCAAGCAGATGCCTGGCCAGCAGCATAACCCAACGTGCTTAGTCAGGCCTTGAGGGAAAAAAAAAGAAGAAAAA
>NC_134901.1:10914904-10929904 GCF_041734735.1 Babylonia areolata
GTATATATACAGAATGCCGAATGGATTTTGATCTCTCTCTCTCTCTCTCTCTCTCTCTCTCTCTCTCTTGTGTGTCTCTTAGAACGACGGCAGATGTGTAAGTCGGCCAAAGTGCTAATATCTTCACCGTTGGAAAATAAAGATTCATTCATTCATTCATTCATTCATTCATTCATTCTCTCTCTCTCTCCCCCCTCTCTCTTTCTTCCTTTTTCTCCATTCTTGCGAGTTCACTGGATGGTTCAAATCCAAAGCTGCATTCTCAAAAGAAAGAAAGTAAAAAGAAACAAACAAACAAAAAAAAACCTGAAGAAACTAACGTGACAAAGCAAACATGTGTATATATACAGAATGCCGAATGGATCTCTCTCTCTCTCTCTCTCTCTCTCTCTCCACCCATCCCATCCCCACCACACCCCTCTACATGCAATGGAACGTTTCCGCACGTTTGTACAGTATGTCAGGGGAAGGGGAGAAGATACAGAGATAAACGATTTTTTTTTTTTTTTTTTACGAAGCTTGACGCAGTCCTGACGTCACAGACAGAGGTGACGATGGATGACCCAGCAACAGAGCCGTGTCCGTTCGAAGAAGCGGAAAGACTTTGGGAGAGCAGTCATGACGCCACATAACTCTCTTCGTTCTCTCTTTCTTTCCTGAAACACACACACACACACACACACACACACACAGAGAGAGAATAGGCAGGGCCTTGGTTAATCATGTTGATAAACACAGTACTTGAAATACGTGGATGATAAAAAAATAAAATAAAAAATAAAAAAGAATTAAAAAAAGAATTAAAAAACTAGTTAAATTTTTTTTTTTTTAAGAATAAAAAAGAATAAAAATAAATTGAAAAAAAGAAAAAGAAGAAGAAAAAAATAGAGAGAACAAAATGAGGAAATGAAGATGAGTGAATGGAAACACTTTCAACTGGTGAGAAGGTCTCGTACTGTTCTGTCACGCACACACACACACACACACACAGTTCCAAAATCCTTTCGCGTGTAGTGGCGTTCTACCTAATGAGAGGGCACGACACCATAATCACGGTTTGAGTGTGTTTGCTTGCTGTCTGACCCAGTCAGTTCGTGCCTGGCTGGTCTGGTGACCGATCACTTACGGCTTCACAGCTCGTGCAATTCTGCTGATGAGACTCTGTGTGTGTGTGTGTGTTTGCGAGCGCGCACGAGCGTGTGCGTGCTTCCTTTGTCATTATTGAAAAATATCATTTGTCCTGCATGTAAGTCTTGATCACAGCCCCTTGTTTATATTTTTGTAAACTTTTTTTTTATTTTTTTTTTTATCCCACACGTGTTGTTTGCGCTCTGCCCCCGTGTTCTGAGGATGAATACACATTATTGTTGTCATTAGTAGTAGTAGTAGTGGTGGTGGTGGTGGTGGTGGTGGTATCGTCATCATCGTCATCGGCATATCGTCATGTCGTCATCGTTAACAGAATGAAGGAAGGCGTGAATGGGTGGCACAGAAAATTCGCTGTGTTCTTTTGTGTCCCTCTATGTAATCTTTTTTTTGTCTACTGCACATTACATTACAAATCCATGTTGAATATTTGTCACTTACGCTTTCATAATTTTACGGCTCAGTTAATCAAAGTTAATCAATTAATCAAAATTGTATTTCTTCAAAGAATAATAATAATTAAAAAAAAAGAACTCTATCAACAAAATCATATTCATATGCATGTTGAAACTGTCCCTTTACCTGTTGATATACACTTGGTAAATAAAGGTGTTTTTCATTGAATAAAAATAAACGTAAAAAAGAAAATAAAAGAAAGAAGAAGACAAATTCTCGCATTTCTGTTGTGTGTGTATCATGTCAAGGTAACCATGCGTTTGTGTGCATTGTCACGCAACACATTCTTGTTCACATTGTCGAAATGAATGAATGGATGAAGGTTTGTTTGAATTGTTCATTCGTTGCGGGCCAGGGTCCCTACATGTGAAACAAAATATTTCATCAAACACAGTAAATGTACGAACAAGAGCATACCCTTTCCTACATAATTATGCAATATACTATAAACATGACAATCATAGCGATGAGTTTAAGTTGTAGGTGAAAATAACGGGCTTAAATGGAACAAACAAGATTCTCTCTCTCCATCTCACACACACACACACACACACACACACACACACACACACACACACACAGAGAGAGAGAGAGAGAGAGAGAGAGAGAGAGAGGGATGATTTATTATTATATAGGCCAAGGCCCCTTATGAAGGAGTATGGGAACACAATGTAATGAAAACACCATAATGCAACGTATATGGAAATATAACATCACTTTCAAACGCAAACCAGCATAGCTATGAAAAATAACGCAGAAATATCAGTATTCTCATGACTTAATGGCTTCTCGGAATTTGAAAGTTAAGAGAGAGAGAGAGAGAGAGAGAGAGAGAGAGAGAGAGAGAGAGAGTCGTCAATTATTTACCTATAATTATTTGGTTTCCAAACGAACGAACGACGTCACTGCCGGGGTCACGCCACGTGCTGCATGCAGGGACTGATGGAGGGAGGTCAAGGTCACAGATGGGAGATCACGCACGTGAGAGCGAGCTCTGGAGTGGGGGTAATTTGTCCTGTCCTGTCCTGTCCTGTCCGGTCCTGTCCAGCAGCGAAGACCAACGATTTTTTTTTTCAAGAAGGTCCAGACAAGAAAGAGGACGGTCAAGATGAACTGGCAGCAAAACAGTGGAGACAGAGACCACACACTGGACAGAGGATTATCTGACTTGACTCCAGCAAACTGGTTGAAGACCACAAAGAATGGAGAGCTTTCGCTGCCACATGCGTCCAAAGATGCGGGGAGCATGTGAGTCTGACAACAAGAGAGCGGCGAACGGCAACATGTTGTTCTCTCGCCCGTCTTCTGTAAAACTTCGCTTCTTGGGGCGTTTCTCTTCATTCTGATTCTGTCTTTTGTCCTTGGTTCTCTTCGTTCTGATTCTGTCTTTAGCCCTTGGTTCTCTTCGTTCTGATTCTGTCTTTGGTTCTCTTCGTTCTGATTCTGTCTTTAGTCCTTGGTTCTCTTCGTTCTGATTCTGTCTTTGGTTCTCTTCGTTCTGATTCTGTCTTTAGCCCTTGGTTCTCTTCGTTCAGCTCTTCGTTCAACAGGCTGTAATGTATAACGATGTTGCTGGACGTTGGCATGATTGCTGTGGTTTCTTCTGTCTTCTTCCGTTGTGGCCCAGTTCTTCTTCTGTCCTCAGTTTCACACCTTTGTTTTCTTCTCCTATGGAACTCGAAAATCTTTACTGCAAGACATAGTCATAAACATGTTTCACGTTTGTATGTAACACATGCAGCTGAGGACGATAAGTGGCCGGCAAGCGTACCGAAAATTTGTATTGTCATCGTTTCAATCGACATAACATATCCTCATGAAAAAAAAAAAATGAAAAAAAAAGGTTTCCTTCCTTTCATGTCGACAGAAAGATCCAGAAGTTGTGTACAAAACAAACGATAAATCAATGAGGCAGTAGTTCACTATTCAAACAGAGCAAAAGACGTTGACTTTAAGACGTTATTTTAGCTCGACAGAGGCATGGTTACGAGTAGTAAAAGAGGGCTGGGGAGAGGGGTGTGGAGAGGGGATGGAGGAGGAGAGACTGTGGAGGGACTGGGGCGCTGTACAACTTGTTATTCATGATCAGCAGTTTCAGTTTCAGTAGCTCAAGGAGGCGTCACTGCGTTCGGACAAATCCATATACGCTACACCACATCTGCCAAGCAGATGCCTGACCAGCAGCGTAACCCAACGCGCTTAGTCAGGCCTTGAGAAAAAAGATGATCAACATGATCAGCAGCTGTATACAGTTGTTAGCGGATCAACGGAACGCTGACCGTTTGCACAAACCACACGTAAACTCTGAAAGACATAATGTAGTAAAGTCAACAGTTCATTGGATGGCCAGCCTTTCATTGGATGAGGTGGTCACATGACCAGCATTTCACTGGATGAGGAGATGGTAACATGACCAGCCTTTTGTAGGCTAAGGTGGTCACATAAAACAGTCTTTCATTGGGTGAGGTGGTTGCATGACCATTCATTCATTGGAGGGGGAGTCAGTTGACCGGCTTTTCATTGGATGATGTTGTCACATGACCAGTTTTTCATAGGGTTTTCAATTACCACCGTCTTTCATTGATGAGATGGTCACATGGCCATCCTTCATTAGGTTAGGAGGAGGTTACGTAACGCAGTCTTTCATTGGGTGAGGAGGGGGTCACATGATTCGCCTTTCATTGGATGAGGTGGTCACATGATCCGCTTTTCATTGGATGAGGTGGTCACATGATCCGCTTTTCATTGGATGAGGTGGTCACATGACACTCTTTGACTGGATGAGGTGGTCATATGACCAGACTTTATTCGGTTTGGAGGGGATCATATCACACAGTCTTTCATCGTGTGATGTGGTCACATGAGCAGCCTTTCACTGGATGAGAGAAGAGGTGGTTGATCACATGATTAGCCTCTCATCGGGTGGGACTGCCACGTGACCAGCCTCTCATTGGATGAGGGACATGAGGATCCGATCACACGAAGACACGAAGTCTTTCTCAGCATTTTCATTGGGTGGAGAGAAAAAAAAAGGAAGCAGACGGGTCTGAAGATACTGACAACAACAACACAAGCATTGTCATTGGATCAGGTAGTCATTGTGACACAGCCTGTCATGCATTTCGTTGGAATGGAAAAAAAAAAAGAGGGTGGGAGGTGGTCTCCACCACTAGCCTTTCTTTCACTGGATGAGGAGGTTGTCGCAGGACCTGGCCTTCTTCTTGCTGCTCTGTGTAAAGAGCTTGGTGAGGAAGGACATAGCTCGGAATGGGATGGGCGAGGAGCGGACCTTGCAGGAGATGAGGGGGTGGGGGCGGGGGGACTCCGGGCCCAGGAGGGAGGAGAAGGAGCAGGAAGGAGGGGGGAGGAGGAGGAGAGGTAGTCGGAGGGGTGAGGAGGAAGGGGGGGAGGGGTCAGGCGGAGGCGGATGTGGGAGAGGATGCTGACGAGCAGCTCGTCCACCTGGTGGTTGAGGGCGGCGGACGTCTCCTCCAGTCTGCAGTCGTACTTGGCGGCCACCGCACGGGCGTCTGAAACATCGTGATGAGCATTCAGGGAGGGTGTACATACCGACATTCGTCTGAATTTCGTGGAGGATCCTCGGTTTTCGTTGGGTTTTTTTGTTGTTTGTTTTGTTTTTGTTTTTGTTTTAGCGAGAACAGTGTGGGCATGCGCGTCTCCGTTTCCTATTTGTTTTTTTGTTTGGTTGGTTTTTTTCCCATTTCACCGAAAGCTAAAATTTCGTCGTGGAAATCGAAATAGCCCTTCTGACGAAATAATTTTGAACATTTTCGGTGACAATTTTTTTTGGCAAATTTACAAATTTTATATGGTTTTATAATCACTCCCATTATTTGCTTTAGTCCTCAATGTTTACTTTGAGCGTCTTTCTTGTCACATCTCTACCATTACGTATTCAGACTGATCCATTTATAAACTC
Source organism: Babylonia areolata (assembly GCF_041734735.1). Lineage (NCBI taxonomy): Eukaryota > Metazoa > Mollusca > Gastropoda > Neogastropoda > Buccinidae > Babylonia > Babylonia areolata. The sequence goes on from NC_134901.1 coordinate 10,920,447, forward strand.
TGCCGAAAAGTTGTCCGAACAAAGGCAGTGCAAACTCAGAGAAGCCAGTTACAGTGGTGGGCTGCCAATGATGTCATATGACCTACTTCTCGCTCTGCAAGCTACGAAAAGTCCACCACGAAAGCGGGCCTGCACACCCTCCCAATTGATAATGATGATAATGATGATGATAACAATGATGACAATGGTGATGATAACAATGATGATGATGATGGTGACGATGATGATGATAACAATGATGACAATGGTGATGATAACAATGATGATGACAATGATGACAATGACGATGATAACAATGATGACAATGGTGACAATGATGATGATGATGACAATGATGATGATGATGACAATGATGACAATGGTGATGATAACAATGATGACAATGGTGACAATGATGATGATGACAATGATGACAATGGTGATGATAACAATGATGATGACAATGACGATGATGACAATGATGATGATGACAATGGTGACAATGGTGATGATAACAACGATGATGATGATGATGATGACGATGGTGACGACGATGATGATGAAGTCAGGTACCCATTTTACACCTTGGTGGGGTTGGGGGAAATGGGAGTGAAGAGCCTTTACCAAAGACACAAGACCACAACGCATTACGGAGGCTCGAACCCTCATCACTGGGGAACTGAACACCGGACCAGAAGTCCAACGCCTAACCGAGCCTCCCGTTGAGCTTAGGGTACAGGTACTGGTCAGCGAAAGGTACCCATGAACCAGTATCAAGAGTTTAGAGTTTCAGTTTCAGTTTCAGTAGCTCAAGGAGGCGTCACTGCGTTCGAACAAATCCATATACGCTACACCACATCTGCCAAGCAGATGCCTGACCAGCAGCGTAACCCAACGCGCTTAGTCAGGCCTTGAGAAAAAAAAGAAAGAAAAAAGGTGAATAAATAATAGATAAGCGTACATAAATAAGTAAGTAAGTAAGTAAATAAATAAATAAATAAATAATAATTATAATATACAAAAGGTAGTAGCAGTAGTAGTAATAATAATAATAATGATAATAAATAAATAAATAAATAAATAAATAAGACAACAATGATGATAAATAAGCAAATAAATGTAAAACATGAAGACACACATTCACACATACACCCAAACATGCATAACAGATATGCACCAAACATGCAGTTTCACAGATATGAAAGTACAGTCAAATACACATAAAGTATCAAGAAACTTCTTTGAACCAGAACCACTCCCGACAATTTCGGAAAAGAACCCGAATTAACTGTTTGTTTGTCTTCCCAAGGACCATCTGCTTGTGAGGGCAACTTTATCGTTAAAAAAGAAAGGCAAGGCCTTCAAGACTCACTTGTGATAAATTAAGTCCCCTAGCATTAATTACAGAGTAATTTCCCTTTTTTACTATCTGCATCAAAACGTTTGCAAAATAAATAAAAATTCCATGCCTAGCAAAAGAAGTTCCTGTTTGAACAAAAAATGATAATAATGACTCCTCATGTTGTTGGGTCAGAATAAGAGGTCAAAGTGCCAAGTTTAGAGAATACAAAAAATATAAATATAACAGTAAATGCAGTTTGCATATAATTAGGCTTCTTTTAAAAAAAAATTTTGTGCCCATCCCAGAGGTGCAATATTGTTTTAAACAAGATGACTGGAAAGAACTGAATTTTTCCTATTTTTTAGGCCAAATTTGGTGTCAACTGACAAAGTATTTGCAGAGAAACTGTCGATATTAAAGTTTACACACGGACACACACACACACACACACACACATACTCACACACACACACACACACACACACACACAGAGAGAGAGAGAGAGAGAGAGAGAGAGAGAGACAACCGAACACCGGGTTAAAACATAGACTCACTTTGTACAAGTGAGTCAAAAATAAATAAAAGGATATTTGGTACGCCCAATGTAATGATGCAAAAGCCCTGGGCTTTTGCAATGAAAACTCCCCAAAAGATCCTTCATAATTAGGCTCATGACAATAAAGTTGTTGTTGTTGTTGTTGTTGTTGTATTTCTTTTTATCACAACAGATTTCTCTGTGTGAAATTCGGGCTGCTCTCCCCAGGGAGAGCGCGTCGCTACAGTACAGCGCCACCCATTTTTTTGTATTTTTTCCTGCATGCAGTTTTATTTGTTTTTCCTATCAATGTGGAATTTTCTACAGAATTTTGCCAGGAACAACCCTTTTGTTGCCGTGGGTTCTTTTACGTGCGCTAAGTGCATACTGCACACGGGACCTCGGTTTATCGTCTCAATCAGAAAAAAGTCATCTGTTACACGTAATGCACTCCAGTGTCTCTATCCGTCTGTCTGTCTGTCTGTCTGTCTGTCTGTCTGTCTCTCTGCCTCCCCACTCCCCCCCCCTCCTCCGCCTGTAAGAGCAAATGTCCCAGAGGCAAGAGGTTAGTACAAATAACAAGGCGCAGAATGTCAGCATTTTCTTTCTCTTTTTTTTTCTTCTTCTTCTCTCTCTCTCTCTCTCTCTCTCTTCCTTCCCTTTTCTTATTTTTACGGACCTTTTCCCCCTTTCCTTTTGCCCCAGAGGTATTGGCCTGCTGACGAGAATGATAATCATCGGCTTGTTCGTACCAGTATTTTGCTCCCTCCCTTCCTACCTCCCTCCCTCTCTCTCTCTTAGAGAGTATTGTAATCTGTTGACGGGAAAAAAGGTATCCCCTTGTCAAAAGACCTTTGCAGGCAATGGCAATAAAACATTTCAAGTTTCAAGTTTCTCTCTGTCCATCTGCCTCTCTGTCTGTCTGTCTGTCTGTCTCTCTCTGTGTCTCTCTGTCTCTGTCTCTCTGTCTCTTTCTCTGTCTGTGCCTCTCTGTTATTTCATTGGAGTTGCCACTGGCTATGATGGCAGGCAGGAGTTGTTTCCCTTTGGGCTGCTTTTCCTGTTTGCGACACGACAATGTGCGCAGTTTCGTTCTGCGTTCACTGGATGAGATTTCCCTCTCCCCCACCCCCCTGCCCCCTTCTCTCTCTCTCTCTTCCCCCTCACCCCACCTTTCTGCCTGCCTCTGGTCTCTCTCTCTCTCTCTCTCTCTCTCTCTCTCTCTCCACCCCTTCTCTGTTTCTGTCTCTGTCTCTCTCTGTCCACCCCTCCCTCGCTCTCTCCACCACCGCACCCTGACAGACAACTCCTGCATCATCAGTCTGACGTGTTGTGCTGACGTCAACGAGGCGGGGAGGGGCGGGGGTGGGGTGGGGTGGGGGGGGGGGTTCGGGGGTAGGGGGGGGGAGTGGGGGTGGTGGTGGCGTGAGAGGAGATTTCGTCACACACAGGGAAGGCCCCTGGGACACGATCCGAGACCTCAGTGGTGTCTGGAACAGTGGTGGCCTAGTGGTAACACTACCTAGTGGCAACACGTCCTCCTAGGAAGCCAGAGAACCGAAGCCAGAGTCTTCGCCCACCCACCCCCCACCCTTATCCCCCCCCCCCAACCCCTCTCCACTAGACCTTGAATGGGTGTTCTAGATCCTAGTCATTCTGTGTAGTAGGGTGCACTTAGCACGCGTGAATGAACCCACGGCAACAAAACAGCAAAAACATTGTCCCTAATTTGAAATGAAAATTATGTAGAAAAATCCACTTTCATAGGTAATCCAATACTACTGCAGACAGATGTATATGTGTGTGTGTGTTTGTGTGCGTGTGCGTCTGTGTGTGTGTGTGTGTGTGTGTGTGTGTGTGTGTGCGTGCGTGTGTGTGTGTGTGTGTGTGTGTGTGTGTGTGTGCATGCAAGTGTGCGCGTCTACGTGTGTTTATGTGTGCGTGCGTGCGCGCGCGCGCGCGCGTGTGTGCGTGTGTATGTGTGTGTGTGTGCGTGCGCGCGCGCGACTGAAGCCTGACTGATTGACACAGGAAACGAATGATGAGCGCACTAAAGGCAGCTCTCACAGTCGGCTCTACAAATAACACAGGTAGGCAGGCTGTTGTGGCAAAATGACTCCGTGTTTGTAAAGCGCCGAGAGTTCGGTCTGTGACTGAGGATAGGTGCTATGTAGGTATCCATATCATTCATTCAGTTCCCCAAGACTGAAGGATGTTTGTTAAGAGTCTGTATCAATCGATCGGTCAGTTAATGGAAGCTCACCTGCCAGGTGTACTCTGCACTGTCTGTATCAATCAGTCAATGGACGATCACCTGCCAGGTGTACCCTGCACTGTCTGTATCAATCAGTCAATGGACGATCACCTGTCAGGTGTACCCTGCACTGTCTGTATCAATCAGTCAATGGAGCCTCACCTGCCAGGTGTACTCTGCACTGTCTGTATCAATCAGTCAATGGAGCCTCACCTGCCAGGTGTACTCTGCACTGTCTGTATCAATCAGTCAATGGAGTCTCACCTGTCAGGTGTACCCTGCACTGTCTGTATCAATCAGTCAATGGAGCCTCACCTGCCAGGTGTACCCTGCACTGTCTGTATCAATCAGTCAATGGAGCCTCACCTGCCAGGTGTACCCTGCACTGTCTGTATCAATCAGTCAATGGAGCCTCACCTGCCAGGTGTACCCTGCGCTGTCTGGCCAGGTCCACCTTGTTGGCCACCATCAGGATGGCGCGGTCCGTGCCCAGGTCCAGGCGGAGGTGTCTGACCGTGCTGACGGCCCCGGAGAACGACGCCTGGTCGGCCAGAGAAAACACCACCACGAAGGCGTCCGCTCTCAGGCTATCCAGCTCTGATTCCTGTGGGGAGGGGTAGACTGAACTTTTAATCACTGAAAGTTAGTCACAGAATGCTTTCAGCTTTCCAACAAGATGCAGCTTGACTAATGTAGAGGTGATTTTTGCAAGATGCCGGGAAGAAACGTAACTGCCGTTGACGCCATAACGCTAAAATGAGTATCTCGCGCTGTATGTGAAAATGCTCCATTTTGATATGTTAAAGTCGAATATATTCTGCGTATATTTCTGTCAATTTCATTTCTTTTGCTTTTTTCTCTCCCCCCCCCCTTTCCCCCCCTCCCGTCCGACCCCTTAGTTCGTGTTTTAATTTCGTTGCTTTTCTACACTAAAGAAGGGAATGTTTGAACACACACACACACACACACACACACACACACACACACACACACACACACACACACACACACACACACACATACACACACAAACACACACACACACACACACACACACACACAAACACACACACACACACACACACACACACACACACACACACACTCACACACACACACACACACACACACACACACAAACATGCACACACACACACACAAACACACACACAAACACACATACACAGACACACACAAACACACACACACACAAACACAAACACGCACACACATGCACACACACACAAACATGCACACACACACACACACACACACACACAAACACACACACACACACACACACACACACACACAGATGGTGGGGGGGGGGGGGGGGGGAGGGAGAAAACAGAGAGAGGTGGAAACAGTAACACGGGTCAATAGATCAATAGATGAAGACAGATGGGCCATGTCTTAGAAAGAGACGGCGTGAGGTGGATGGGTCATATCGTTGAACACACACACACACACACACACACACACACACACACACATTGTATCCATGCTTGCCTGTGTGCATCTATGTGTGTGTGTGTGTGTGTGTGTGTGTGTGTGTGTGTGTGTGTGTGTGTGTGTGTGACACCCTCTTTCTCCCTCTCCCCCCCCCCCCATCTTTCTCTCTCGCCCTATATATATCTGTATTTTTTCTCTCCGTTTCCCTCCCTTTTGCTCCCTCTCTCTCCAGCCCCCCCCCCCCCCCCCCCACACACACACCCCTCTCTCTCTCTCACTGGCTCGCTGTGGCTCTGACGTAAGTGCAAGTATCAGAGTGTCACTCACACTTGTGTTCTTATAAACTGCATGTGCTTCCACGTTCTTTTTTTGCGTGCGCCGGAACATGTTCAGGTTATCAAGGTGAATCAATTCCTAATGAGTGTAGGCCTAGTATGTTTCTGAACTATGCAATGAAACACTGAGACTGTGAATTCATTTGGACGAGTTCACAGGCTTTGAGCAGCATCTTTTGTCTGTCTGTTGCAAGTGTCTGTCTGTCTGTCTGTGTCGACGAATATGTGTGTCCATGTAGGCCTACGAATGTATGCCTGTCATCCCAGAAATGGCCCCTGGTGGTCTGCCGGGCTTCATGCAACATGACTTGATTTGGTGTTTGTCTGTATGGTTTTCAGGCTGGCATGCACGTTTGCCGCGGGCATGTGTGATGTTATGAATGTATGTTCGCGGGTGCTCAAGTGGATGTTTGTTTGGTTTTTGCATGTGGATGTGTGTATACCCACTTAAAAGTGACAGGGACAGAGAGACAGATAGAGAGAGACACAGAGAGAGAGAGAGAGAGAGAGAGAGAGAGGGCACACAGAGAGAGACAGAAACAGAGACAGAAAGATAGACAGAGACACAGAGAGAGAAAGAGAGAAACAGAGAGAGAGAGAGAGAGCACAAAGAGAGATAGAGATTGATTGAATTGATTGAATCTTTAATGGGTAAAGAATTAGGCACAGTAAAGGCCTTTTTACAATTCTGCCCATTTAACGACATAAAAAATAAAGAACGAACGACACAAAACATAAAAATAAAGAAATAAACTGAAATAAAATAAAATAATAAGAACGACGAATAAGAATAGGAACTTGAATAGTCTATTAAGGGTAACAAAGCGATGAAAAACTGGAACAATTGATACATTACATGTACATAGGTACTTACACACACACACACACACACACACACACACACACACACACACACACACACACACACACACACACAAAATTATAAAACAAGCAACAAAGACATACGTACACATTCACGCCCACACACTCAAACACACACAAACACACACACGCACTTACTGTTCACACATACACATACATTCAATTTTTCATTCATCATGGCATGGCAGCTAGTGGACTGAGTACAAAGAGAGACAGAGGGAGAGAGAGAAACAGACAGAGAGACAGCACAGAGAGAGAGACAGAGAGAGAGAGAGAGAGAGAGTCTGAGTGAGGCAGATAGAACAGATAGAGAGAGAGAGAGAGAGAGAGAGAGAGAGAGAGAGAGAGAGAGAGAGAGAGATTCAGATTCAGATGGTTTAATGTGTTTCGGCCATAGGCATACATACACACTGGTGAAGTGGAAGAGGGATGGGGGAAGAGGGATGGGGGAAGAGGAGACGGGTAATCCATCAGTTCATTTACAGACTATGAAGTGACTTCATTTTAAACACAGTATATACGAACTAATTTTTTTCTTATTAAGTATGAGGTCATTTGAGAGAGACACAGAGAGAAAGACAGAGAGAGACAGAGACAGAGACAGAGAGAGGCAAAGAGAGCACACAGAGAGAGCACACAGACAGAGAGAAGGAGAGAGCACAGAGAGAGAGAGAGCACAGAGAGAGAGAGAGCACAGAGAGAGAGGGAGAGACAGAGATCGCGCGCGCGCGCACGCACACACACACACACACACACACACACATACACACACACACACACACACACACACACACACACACACACACACACACACACACATACACACACACGCACGCACGCACGCACGCAGAGAGACAGGCAGACAGCCATACCTGGGGCTGGTCGATGAACTCGATCATAGACTCCTCCCCATCCAGCATGACGGACACTGTCGTCTCTGGGTCCTCGGCGTCGGCTGAAAATACACCACCACGGGTAATGGAAAGATCAACAATTTGTTTCAACGAGTCTTACCGTAAATTGAAGTTTTGGATCAGTGTTTTATCCTTATAGAAGGATGCCCCGAGAATATCGTTACAAGGCTTATGCCTGCCTGCAACAGGAACAAAACTGAACGTTTCAGTTTCAAGGACGGACTCAAACTCGCGGTACCACGTGTGCGTACATGTTTTTTTTTTTTTTTTTTAAAAGCAGATGCCTGACCAACATATAAGTGGAATGATGGCCTAGAGGTAACGCGTCCGCCTAGGAAGCGAGAGAATCTGAGGGCGCTGGTTCGAATCACGGCTCAGCCGCCGATATTTTCTCCCCCTCCACTAGACCTTGAGTGGTGGTCTGGACGCTAGTCATTCGGATGAGACGATAAACCGAGGTCCCGTGTGCAGCATGCACTTAGCGCACGTAAAAGAACCCACGGCAACAAAAGGGTTGTTCCTGGCAAAATTCTGTAGAAAAATCCACTTCGATAGGAAAAACAAATAAAACTGCACGCAGGAAAAAATACAAAAAAAAATAAAAATGGGTAGCGCTGTAGTGTAGCGACGCGCTCTCCCTGGGGAGAGCAGCCCGAATTTCACACACAGAAATCTCTTGTGATAATAAGGAATACAAAATACAAAAAAATACAAAATACCCAGTCCACTGTACACGCCTTAAGGAGCCTACCATAAATTTATGTAAAACCTAAATAGCCTCAACTTAAAACCCAACGTAATCATTAGCCGACCAACCTCTCAAAATTACAACATGACTGGTTTATACCCTCCAAGAAGATCAAACACGCACCTAAAATATAGTGTAATCCATGTCAGCGCTCCGTGGGTCATGGAAACAAAAACATACCCAGCATGCGTACCCCCGAAAACGGCGAATGGCTGCCTACACAATGGGGGGAAAATACGGTCGTACACGTAAAGGCCTATCTGTGCATACGAGTGAACGACGGAGGTGCAGCCCGTGAACGAAGAAGAAGGAGGAGAGGGAGATGAGAAGAAGAAGAAGAAGGGGGAGAAGAATGAGGAGAAGAAGGAGGAGAAGAAGGAGGGGGAGAAGAATGAGGAGGAGAAGGAGGAGGGGGAGAAGAAGGAGGAGGAGGAGAAGGAGGGGGAGAAGAAAGAGGAGGAGAAGGAGGAGAAGAAGAAGGAGGAGGAGAAGGAGGAGTAGGAGAAGAATGAGGAGAAGGAGGAGAAGAACGAGGGGGAGAAGAAGAAGGAGGAGGAGGAGAAAAAGGAGGAGGAGGAGAAGAAGAAGGATGAGGAGGAAGAGGAGAAGAAGAAGAAGTGGGGAATGAGGGGAAGAAGGAGAAGAAGGAGGAGGAGGAGAAGGAGAAGAAGGAGGAGGAGGAGAATGAGGGGAAGAAGGAGAAGAAGAAGGAGGAGAAGGAGGAGGAAAAGAAGAAGAAGAAGAAGGACAACAACAACAACAACAACAACAACAAAACCTACGCCCAATCCATGTACTGTACGATCCACACTCCTATTGATCAGAACTGCCCGTCATGAACACACACAATAACAGACCCGTCCAGATCTACCCAGAATAGTCCTCAGCCGCAAAGACGATTATCAGTCCATTCGCTCCACGCCACTTGACAAGCCCGGGTATTTCTGTTGGCTGCGACTGGACTAATAATCCGTTGTTCTGATTCTATTTCAGTCCTCATTTATTGTCTATTGAGGA
>NC_134901.1:10934904-10939904 GCF_041734735.1 Babylonia areolata
GTTTTGTTTTTCTATCATTTCGTTACGTCTATTTTGAGGGAAAGATGGAGACAGACACAGAAAGATAGAGAGAGAGAGAGAGAGGGAGGGAGAGACAGAGGGAGAGACAGACAGACAGGCAGACAGGCAGAGTGCTGTTGACACATATAGTGGAGAGTGAGACATATCATGGCCACACACACACACATACACATGGAGAGAGACAGACAGACAGACAGAGAGAGACAGAGAGAAGGGGTGGGGAAAGGGGGGGGGGGGGTCAGGGAAATCACAATAAGAATCAGTCATTCATCTATTATAAAGTCTTATACAAAAGATGAAGCGACGAATTATAATGACGAAGTATCAGAGAGAGAGAGAGAGACACACACACACACACAGAGACACACAGACAGACAGACAGACACACAGACAGACAGACAGAGAGAGACACACCCACAGACACACAGAGACTAAGACAGAGAGACAGAGAAAAAAAGCGACAGACAGATGGACAGACAGAGAGGGAAAGAGAGAAATATTGGATCAAACAGCAGCAGAAAACATATAACACATTCATAATATGGAAAAAAAAAAACCAACATTACATGTATTCACTTTGAATAATGCATCGTCATGAAGAAGAAAGAAAGAAAGAAAGAAAGAAGAACAAGGATAACAAGTTCAAGAATAAGAAGAAAAAGAACAAGAACTAAACAAGTTCCAGAACAAGAAGAAGAAGTTAAAGAACAAAAACAAGGAGGAGGAGAATAAGGAGAAGGAGAAAGAGAAGGAGAAGCAAAAGCAGAAGAAGAAGAAGAAGAAGAAGAAGCAGAAGACGATGATGAAGAAGAAGAAGAGCCGTACCTGACCCGGCACAGCCGTTCGGAAGAGGCCTCCTTGTCGTCCTGCTCGGCAGGGTCTGAAGCGTGCCTCTGCCTCCTGCCCCCTGCTCCCCTCAACGCCCGGGACGGCAGTGAGTTGGTCCGGGGCCTCCACTCCACGCCCTGAGCAGGGTCCGCCGGCCCGCCACTGGGAGGTCTCCCGCGGCAGGACGCCTTCTTCTTCAGGGAGCAGGAGCGGGAGCTGGGAGCCGAGGCCACCTCCCTGAGCGGTGACACGTGCAGGAACCTCTCCACCACCGACATGGTGCTTGTGATGGTTCTGCTGCTGCTGCTGGTGGTGGTGTTGGTTGTAGGAGGGTGGCTGTGGAGATCGGACCTCATTGATGGTGCTGGTCGTTTTGTCTGTTGCTTGGTTTGTTGGCTTCTTCTTCTGCTGCTTTTTTTTCCCCTGTTCACTTTATTGAGTGGTGGCTACGAAAAATAATCACTGGTGTCATTCACGTCTCTTTAAATTCTTTGTTGCTGAAAAGCCAGATGTGAATATTTTGAAGCAGTAAACTTTCCACTCAAACTGCTTGGATCACTTCAGCGCTAAATCTTTTCTTTAAAAAAAAAGATGAAGAAAAACTGGACTCTTCTTCTTCTTCTTCTTCCTGCTCCTCCCTTAAAACGATGTACTGAAGAGGTGCGCTGTTTTAGATGTGTATATTTCGTTGTTGTTGATTCGCTCTGGAGTTTTCAAAGTACACAAAATGAACGTCACATCCACAGCACATAGCCGTCCTGACCGGATCCTTGGGAACAACTGCTGTTCTCCTGTCGGCGACGTCAGTCCTGCAGCTGACTTTATTGATGGAGTACCAACCACGTGGTCTCTGCGTCAGCAGGCTTGCCGCAATGTCAGAGGTGTCACACACACACACACACACACACACACACACACACACACCCCTCCCGTCCTCTTAACGATCTTTCTCACGGTTCCTTCCCCGCTGTTTTGTGTGCTTGTGTTTGGCGTGCGTGCGTGCGTGCGTGCGTGCGTGTGTGTGTGTGTGTGTGTGTGTGTGTGTGTGTGTGTGTGTGTGTGTGTGCAGGTCTGCGCGCGCGCCGGGGTGCACGCCCGCACTTTGAAGCTAGTGGGAACTGATTGGACGAGACACACACGGGGTAATCCCAGCTGCGGGCCAATGCGGTGGAAGGGTTTATTTGCTCGCCAAGGGGTCTGTCTGACTCTTCATGCGTCACACGGGGAGGAGAGTACTCCTTTGTGCGTCACAACAAGCGATTGCTTCGCTGATCAATATATTATATATCCGCGCTCTTTTTGCTTCTTTCTCTCTGTCTCTCTGTCTCTCTCTGTTTCTCTCAGGGGAGGACGAGAGAGAGAGAGAGAGGCACAGAAATACAAAGCGAGAGAGAGAGGGGGGAGGGTTGGGGGGGGTGAGTTGGTAGGTGATGTTCACAGACATACATACATACATACAGACAGAGAGAACTATGTGGGGAAACCCATTACACTGCAGCATATTTGAGAGAGTGCCCACTTTCCGTGCGTCGCTCCCTTCCCGTGGCTGCTGGCGTCAGAGACTGGTGCACATCTGCCCCTGAGAGACAGACACACGTATGTTTGTTTGTTTTATGTTGTTGTTTGTTTGTTTGTTTGTTGGTTGGTTGGTTGTTGTTTTTCGTTGTTTTTTGCCTCATCACCTGCACTTTGCTAAGTGGAGTCATGGCCTGGAGGTAACGCGTCCGCCTAGGAAGCGAGAGAGAATCTGAGCGCGCTGGTTCGAATCACGGCTCAGCCGCCGATATTTTCTCCCCCCTGCACTAGACCTTGAGTGGTGGTCTGGACGCTAGTCATTCGGATGAGACGATAAACCGAGGTCCCGTGTGCAGCATGCACTTAGCGCACGTAAAAGAACCCACGGCAACAAAAAGGTTGTTCCTGGCAAAATTCTGTAGAAAAATCCACTTCGATAGGAAAAAACAAATAAAACTGCACGCAGGAAAAAAAACAACAACAAAAAACTGGCGCTGTAGTATAGCGACCCGCTCTCCCTGGGGAGAGCAGCCCGAATTTCACACAGAGAAATCTGTTGTGATAAAAAGAAATACAAATACAAATACCGTTCCAGTGGCATTACTCTCAAGACGCTCATTCCGAGTGCCCCATAAACAGCCACACCCGGATTGGTCTGTCATATACATCTGTGTTTGTACGTGATTTCCGATTTATGTTTGTACCTTTTTATGTAGTGCACCCACCCCCACCCCCACCCCCACCCCCACTGTTCAATATTCCTTGTGACCCCGGTACACTTGGTCATAAAGACATAGTATATTCTATTCTTTGCTAATCTAGCGTCCGAGTAGGTCGACAGGGAACCATCGCGGTTAGGTCGCCAGGAGGCCACTCACCAGAGGAGAGCCTGCACTGCTGCTGAGTCACTTCCATCGGTTGTGTTCAGAGGTGACTGTTCAAATCAAACGTTCATAGGACACCACCTGCTAAGCCCCCCACCCCCAACCCAACCTCACCCCCCCTCCGCCCCCCCCCCACCCCCCCGCCCCCCCAACTGACGACACTAACTGCTCAGTCGTGGAGCCAGACCGAGTGGGCGTGGCCCTCAGAGTGAACACCGCCACCACGTCCCTCAGCGACAGTCCCCCATGAAACTGCCGACACGGAAAAACAAAAACTCTCCTCCGCAGCAGATTCCGAAGAGGCTGGGTCACCCTGAACGGAGGCTACCAGGCACACCAGGATCCCATCAGGACACTGGAGAGGAGACACCAGACTACTATCTACCGCCTTCGCACAGTACACTGCGGCCTCCGAGCACACTTGAAGAGGATTGGAGTGGCAGCCACATCCCTATGTGATTGCGGCCAGGCTGACCAGACCCCATCCCATATTCTCCAAGACTGCCCCCTGTATGAGAAGATGCGGCAGCAGTCCTGGCCTGAGGATGCTGACCTCAACACCAAGCTCTGGGGGACGGCAGCCGATCTTCACCGGACGTCCGAGTTTGTGGCATCCCTCGGACTTCGACCCTGACTGCGTAGCTGTCGAACGCAAAAGAAAGAAAAGAAATGCCGACACGGAAGACTTTGACAGGACTCACCCCAAGCATGGAAGTAGAGGGTGTTGAAACTGAGATCACCATGAGAGCCGGTAGGTCCTGAAAACGCCACCAGAACGTGGGACACTTGTTTTTCATGTGTTGATGGTAAAGGTGGAGGATGTGTTGATGGAAAAGGTGGAGGATGTGTTGATGGTAAAGGTGGAAGATGTGTTGATGGTAAAGGTGGAAGATGTGTTGTATTGATGGTAAAGGTGGAAGATGTGTTGATGGTAAAGGTGGAGGATGTGTTGATGGTAAAGGTGGAGGATGTGTTGATGGTAAAGGTGGAAGATGTGTTGATGGTAAAGGTGGAGGATGTGTTGATGGTAAAGGTGGAAGATGTGTTGATGGTAAAGGTGGAGGATGTGTTGATGGTAAAGGTGGAAGATGTGTTGATGGTAAAGGTGGAGGATGTGTTGATGGTAAAGGTGGAAGATGTGATGATGGTAAAGGTGGAAGATGTGTTGATGGTAAAGGTGGAAGATGTGTTGATGGTAAAGGTCGAGGATGATTATGACGACGCTACCGCTGCCATGGAAGTCGATTTTTTATGTTCAGGACCACGTGACAAGACTGTAATCTACTCTTCATTTCACCTTCTTTCGGCCCTTGTAAGGAGTTAAGGACCGAAACACTTGACTGAGGGGGGCTTGTTCTCTGAAGACCTTGTATTGTCCACCTCTCCCTACAGTTTCTTTTATCATCACCTTCATCTCCCGCCGTCAACATGGCCCCCACAGATACAGACACTTAAAGTGTTGGTCAGGAACTTTGACGGGCGCAATAGCCGAGTGGTTAAAGCGTTGGACTTTCAATCTGAGGGTCCCGGGTTCGAATCTCGGTAACGGCGCCTGGTGGGTAAAGGGTGGAGATTTTTTCCGATCTCCCAGGTCAACATATGTGCAGACCTGCTTGTGCCTGAACCCCCTTCGTGTGTATACGCAAGCAGAAGATCAAATACGCACGTTAAAGATCCTGTAATCCATGTCAGCGTTCGGTGGGTTATGGAAACAAGAATATACCCAGCATGCACACTCCCGAAAACGGAGTA
>NC_134901.1:10952404-10954904 GCF_041734735.1 Babylonia areolata
GAGGGGGTGGGTGGAGAGAGAGAGAGGACAGAGAGAGAGGGGGGTGGGGTGAAGAGAGAGAGAGGACAGAGAGAGAGGGGGTGGGTGGAGAGAGAGAGAGGACAGAGAGCGAGGGGGTGGGGTGAAGAGAAGAGAGAGAGGGGGTGGGTGGAGAGAGAGAGAGGACAGAGAGAGAGGGGGTGGGGTGAAGAGAAGAGAGAGGGGTGGGTGGAGAGAGAGAGAGGACAGAGAGAGAGGGGGTGGGGTGAAGAGAAGAGAGAGAGGGGGTGGGTGGAGAGAGAGAGAGGACAGAGAGAGAGAGGGGATGGGGTGGAGAGAGAGAGAGGACAGAGAGAGAGAGAGGGTGGGGTGGAGAGAGAGAGAGGACAGGAGAGAGAGAGGGTGGGGTGGAGAGAGAGAGGACAGAGAGAGAGAAGGTGGGGTGGAGAGAGAGAGGACAGAGAGAGAGAGGGTGGGGTGGAGAGAGAGAGGACAGAGAGAGAGGGGGGTGGGGTGGAGAGAGAGAGGACAGAGAGAGAGGGGGTGGGTGGAGAGAGAGAGGACAGAGAGAGAGGGGGGTGGGGGTGGAGAGAGAGAGGACAGAGAGAGAGGCGGTGGGGTGGAGAGAGAGAGGACAGAGAGGGGGTGGGGTGGAGAGAGAGGAGACAGAGAAGGGGGTGGGGTGGAGAGAGAGAGAACAGAGAGAGGGGGTGGGGTGGGGGTGGAGAGAGAGAGGACAGAGAGAGAGAGGGTGGGGTGGAGAGAGAGAGGACAGAGAGAGAGGGGGTGGGGTGGAGAGAGGACAGAGAGAGAGAGGGTGGGGTGGAGAGAGAGGACAGAGAGAGAGAGGGTGGGTGGAGAGAGAGAGGACAGAGAGAGAGAGGGGGTGGGGTGGAGAGAGAGAGGACAGAGAGAGAGGGGGTGGGGTGGAGAGAGAGAGGACAGAGAGAGAGGGGGTGGGGTGGAGAGAGAGAGGACAGAGAGAGAGGGGGTGGGTGGAGAGAGAGAGGAAGAGAGAGAGGGGGGGGTGGGGTGGAGAGAGAGAGGACAGAGAGAGAGGCGGTGGGGTGGAGAGAGAGAGGACAGAGAGGGGGTGGGGTGGAGAGAGAGGAGACAGAGAGGGGGTGGGGTGAGAGGAGAGAGAACAGAGAGGGGGGTGGGGTGGGGTGGAGAGAGAGAGGACAGAGAGAGGGGGTGGGGTGGGGAGAGAGAGGACAGAGAGGGGGTGGGGTGGAGAGAGAGAGAGAACAGAGAGGGGGTGGGGTGGGGTGGAGAGAGAGAGGACAGAGAGAGGGGGTGGGGTGGAGGAAGGAGAGGAGACAGAGAGGGGGTGGGGTGGAGAGAGAGGACAGAGAGGGGGTGGGGTGGAGAGAGAGAGAACAGAGAGGGGGTGGGGTGGAGAGAGAGGAGACAGAGAGGGGGTGGGGTGGAGAGAGAGGAGACAGAGAGGGGGTGGGGTGGAGAGAGAGGACAGAGAGTGGGTGGGGTGGAGAGAGAGGAGACAGAGAGGGGGTGGGGGTGGAGAGAGAGGACAGAGAGGGGGTGGGGTGGAGAGAGAGAGAACAGAGAGGGGGGTGGGGTGGAGAGAGAGGAGACAGAGAGGGGGTGGGGTGGAGAGAGAGGACAGAGAGTGGGTGGGGTGGAGAGGAGAGAGGACAGAGAGGGGGTGGGGTGGAGAGAGAGAGGACAGAGAGGGGGTGGGGTGGAGAGAGAGGACAGAGAGAGAGGGGGTGGGGTGGGGAGAGAGAGAGGACAGAGAGAGAGGGGGGGGGTGGGGTGGAGAGAGAGAGGACAGAGAGAGAGAGGGTGGGGGTGGAGAGAGAGAGGACAGAGAGAGAGAGGGTGGGGTGGAGAGAGAGAGGACAGAGAGAGAGAAGGTGGGGTGGAGAGAGAGAGGACAGAGAGAGAGAGGGTGGGGTGGAGAGAGGACAGAGAGAGAGAGGGGGGTGGGGTGGAGAGAGAGAGGGACAGAGAGAGAGGGGGTGGGTTGGAGAGAGAGAGGACAGAGAGAGAGGGGGTGGGTTGGAGAGAGAGAGGACAGAGGACAGAGAGAGAGGGGATGGGGTGGAGAGAGGACACAGAGAGAGGGGTGGGGTGGAGAGAGGACACAGAGAGAGAGGGTGGGGGTGGAGAGAGAGAGGACAGAGAGAGAGGGGGTGGGGTGGAGAGAGGACACAGAGAGAGGGGGTGGGGTGGAGAGAGAGAGGACAGAGAGAGAGGGGGTGGGGTAGAGAGAGTGAGAGGACAGAGAGAGAGGGGGTGGGGGTGGAGAGAGAGAGGACAGAGAGGGTGGGGTGGGGTGGAGAGAGAGAGGACAGAGAGGGAGGGGGTGGGGTGGAGAGAGAGAGGACAGAGAGGGAGGGGGTGGGGTGGAGAGAGGACACAGAGAGAGGGGGTGGGGTGGAGAGAGAGAGGACAGAGATAGAGGGGGTGGGGTGGAGAGAGAGAGGACAGAGAGAGAGGGGGTGGAGAGAGAGGACAGAGAGAGAGAGGGTGGGGTGGAGAGAGAGAGGACAGAGAG
>NC_134901.1:10959904-10967404 GCF_041734735.1 Babylonia areolata
CCATTCCCATTCCCCCACCATCCCCCCCATTCCAGGCGGCAGGAAAAGGGAGTTGTTTCCAGACGACGTGCCACAGTCACCACACGGCCTGAACGAACCGACCACCTCCACAGCACGTGCAGCAGCGTCAGTGATGATGATGACAAGTTATGACGTCACCGGCCCAGGTCCACGATGGCTGCCTCTTGAACGTGTGAGGAGGGGAGGGTGGCGGGTGGCGGGTGGGGGTGGGAGGGCAGCAGGGGATAGCCCTTGTTGCCTCAGTTAATGACTGCCGTCCGTGGAATGCTTTGGATTCCTCCAGTCCACAGTTCCGACATTCCTCTGTTCATCCCATTCCTCCATCCCTCCGTTCCATTCCTCCACCCCCATTCCTCTTCCCCCCATTCCTCCATCCCATTCCTCCACCTCCAATCCTCCAACCCATTCCTCCATCCCATTCCTCCATCCCATTCCACCATTCCGTTCCTCCAAACCATTCCACTATTCTATTTCTTCCAAAACGTTCCTCCATCCATTCCTCCTTTCCATTCAACCATTCCATTCCTCCAAACCATTCCTCCATCCCATTCCTTCAACCCATTTCATTCCTCCATCTGTTCCTCCAAACTGTTCCACCATTCCAGTCTTCTGACCCATTCCTCCATCCCATTCCTCTTTCCCCCATTCCTCCATCCCATTCCTCTAGCCCATTCCCCCACTCCCCACCCCCTCCACCCCACCTCCCCACCCCCCTTCCAGGCGGCAGGAAAAGGGAGTGGTTTCCAGACGACGTGCCACAGTCACCACACGGCCTGAACGAACCGACCACCTCCACAGCACGTGCAGCAGCGTCAGTGATGATGATGACAAGTTATGACGTCACCGGCCCAGGTCCACGATGGCTGCCTCTTGAACGTGTGAGGAGGGGCGGGTGGCGGGTGGGGGTGGGGGGGGGCAGCAGGGGATAACCCTTGTTGCCTCAGTTAATGACTGCCGTCCGTGGAATGCTTTGGACTCCTCCAGTCCACAGTTCCGACATTCCTCTGTTCATCCCATTCCTCTCCCCCCCATTCCTCCATCCCATTCCTCCTCCCCGCATTCCTCCATCCCATTCCTCTATTCGATTCCTCCGTTCCCTCATTCCTCCATTCCATTTCTCCACCTCCAATCCTCCAACCCATTCCTCCATCCATTCCTCCAACCCATTCTTCCATTCCCTTCCTCCATCCCATTCCTCCAACCCATTCCTCCATTCCATTCCTCCAAACCATTCCTCCATCCATTCCTCCATTCCATTCCTCCAAACCATTCCTCCATACATTCCTCCATTCCATTCCTCCAAACCATTCCTCCACCCATTCCATTCCCCCAACCCATTCTTCCATTTTATTCCTCCAAACCATTCCTCCATCCCATTCCTTCAACCCATTCCTCCATCCCATTCCTTCAACCCATTTCATTCCTCCATCTATTCCTCCAAACCGTTCCACCATTCCATTCTTCCAACCCATTCCACTATTCCATTCCTCTTTCCCCCATTCCTCCATCACATTCCTCTAACCCATTCCTCCATTCCCATTCCCCCACCATCCCCCCCCCTCCCCCCCCATTCCAGGCGGCAGGAAAAGGGAGTGGTTTCCAGACGACGTGCCACAGTCACCACACGGCCTGAACGAACCGACCACCTCCACAGCACGTGCAGCAGCGTCAGTGATGATGATGACAAGTTATGACGTCACCGGCCCAGGTCCACGATGGCTGCCTCTTGAACGTGTGAGGAAGGGAGGGTGGCGGGTGGGGGGCGGGGGGGGGGGGGGGGGGGGGGAGGGGGGCAGCAGGGGATAACCCTTGTTGCCTCAGTTAATGACTGCCGTCCGTGGAATGCTTTTGACTCCTCCAGTCCACAGTTCCGACATTCCTCTGTTCATCCCATTCCTCCATCCTTCCATCCCATTCCTCCTCCCCCCATTCCTCCACTCCATTCCTCTTCCCCACATTCCTCCATCCCATTCCTCCATTCCATTCCTCCACCTCCAATCCTCCAACCCATTCCTCCAAACCATTCCTCCATCCATTCTTCCAACCCATTCTTCCATTCCCTTCCTCCATCCATTCCTCCGAGCCATTCCTCCAAACAATTCCTCCATCCATTCCTCCAAGCCATTCCTCCAAACCATTCCTCCATCCATTCCATTCCTCCAACACATTCTTCCATTTTATTCCTCCAAGCCATTCCTCCATCCCATTCCTTCAACCCATTCCTCAAGCCATTCCTCCAACCCATTCCTCCATCCCATTCCTCCATCCCCATTCCACCATTCCATTCCTCCAAAACGTTCCTCCATCAATTCCTCCAAACCATTCCTCCATCCCATTCCTTCAACCCATTCCTCCATCCATTCCTCCATCCCATTCCTCCAAACCGTTCCATCATTCCCTTCCTCCATCCCATTCCTCTAACCCATTCCTCCATCCCCATTCCCCCACCATCCCCCCCCCAATTCCAGGCAGCAGGAAAAGGGAGTTTGTTTCCAGACGACGTGCCACAGTCACCACACGGCCTGAACGAACCGACCACCTCCACAGCACGTGCAGCAGCGTCAGTGATGATGATGATGACAAGTTATGACGTCACCGGCCCAGGTATATGATGGATGCCTCTTGAGCGTGTGAGGAGGGTAGTCAGAGGGTGGGGGGGGGGGGGGAGCACTTGGCTTCCACAGTTATTGACTGACGTCCACGGAATGCTTTTGATCGAGTGTGTGTGGGGAGGTGGGGTATGTGTGTGTGTGTGTGTGTGTGGAGGGTGGGGGGAGTGTGAGATGGATGTGCGGGGTGGGGAGATCGGATATTAGGAAAGGGGTGTTGTGTGCGTTAGGTTGATATGGGGGTGGGGGTGGGTGGTGGGAAGCTAATGATAAGGGTGTGGGGGGGGAATGGGAGGTGGGTGGGGTGGGGTGCGGAGGTATTGGGAAGGGTGGACACTTTTTTTTTCTTTTTTTTTGGGTGGGGAGGGTTGGGGGTGGGGGTGGGGGTGGGGTTGTTGTTGTCAGAGCCTCTTTGTACCTCACAGTCCGGTTTTGGGGTTTTTTTTGGTAGTGAAGTGAGCGGTATTCGTTGTGAGTGATTTTCTGCTGCTTGTATTTATCATTCTTCTTCTTCTTCTTATCATTATTCATCATCATCATCATCATTATTATCATTGTTATCATTATAGTTCTTAAGACCTGTCTCCTCTCTGTCTGTCTGTCTGTCTTGTTTTGAACGGGTAATTCCGTTTCTTTCCCTCTTCCCTCCCTCCCCCCCCCCCCCCCCCCCCCCCCCCCCTCCCTCTCCCCCCCCCCCCCTCCGCGTCTCTGTGTCTGTCTGTCTGTCTATCCTCCTCTCTCGCTGCCCCCCCCCTCCTCTCTCTCTCTGCCCTCCCCCCCCCCTCCCAGGCCCCCACCTCTCTCTCTCTCTTCCTGTCAGACATCATTCAGTCCTGATGGCTATGACGTCATTGTGAGGCATGTGTCGAGGAGGGCCACTGTAAAGGTCATTTCTTGGTACGGGAAGGAATTCCCCACACTCCTGTGTGTGTGTGTGTGTGTGTGTGTGTGTGTGTGTGTGTGTGTGTGTGTGTGTGTGTGTGTGTGTGTGTGTGTGTGTGTGTGTGTGTGTGTGTGTGTGTGTGTGTGTGTGTGTGTGTGTGTGTGTGTGTGTGTGTGTGTCCGTGTGTGTGCTCTAAGTTCAAAACCAGAAGAATTCCAAACCTGAACTACATGACTTCTCTGACTCTTCCTATTCTGATTTCCAGTTCAGACCTTTTCAAGAACTGGGTTTTCCCATTGGTAATGAATCAAATTTCCGACTCCACTCTCCACCCCCCACCCCCCTCACCCCACCCCTCTCTCTCTCTCTCTTAATGTCACACACACACACACACACACACACACACACACACACACACACACACACACACACACAAGCAAAGGCATACAGAAACCTAACCAACAACTACAACTTCAACCAGAAACCTAACCTAACCCAGTCGCTGATTCTCTCCTTTACTGCCCCCCCAAAAGGAAAAGGGGGTAGTATTTGACTTCAGTCGGAGAAGGAGGCAATTGGGCCCCGCCTTCCTATGCCGAGCCGAGCCCTACACATAGTGATTTCAGTTTGAGTTCCTCAAGGAGGCGTCACTGCGTTCGGACAAATCCATATACGCTACACCACATCTGCTAGGCATATGTCTGACCAGCAGCATAACCCAACGCGCTTTGCCAGGCCTTGAGCGCATGCTTATGTATTTGTATTTGTATTTGTATTTCTTTTTATCACAACAGATTTCTTTGTGTGAAATTCGGGCTGCTCTCCCCAGGGAGAGCATGTCACTACACTACAGCGCCACCTTTTTTTTTCCCCCCCTGCGTGCGGTTTTATTTGCTTTTCCTATTGAAGTGGATTTTTCTACAGAATTTTGCCAAGAACAACCCTTTTGTTGCCGTGGGTTCTTTTACGTGCGCTAAGTGAATGCTGCACACGGGACCTCGGTTTATCGTCTCATCCGAATGACTAGCGTCCAGACCACCACTCAAGGTCTAGTAGAGGGGGAGAAAATATCGGCGGCTGAGCCGTGATTCGAACCTGCGCGCTTAGATTCTCTCGTTTCCTAGGCGGACGCGTTACCTCTAGGCCATCACTCCCCATATGCATTTGTGTACCTGTCAGAGTGGATTTCTTTCAGGACAGAATTGTGCCAGACGACAACACTGTTGTTGTCCTGGGTTCTTTTTCAGTGCACACGCACACACACACACACACACTTTCACTTACTCGTATGCGTACACAGTAATCCCCCCCCCCCCCCCCTCCTCCCACTCGATTTTTTTCCTTCCCTCGTCTAATATCACTTACAGTGAAAAGACGTTAAACTAAAGAACGAACGAATACCGTACTGGCAGATAAGCGTCTTAAACCATTCTGCCACCTTCCTCTTTGTGAAGATGTACTCGGTTCTCCAATGGCTGTGAAAGGCTCGGTGATATTTTTGCTTTCACCTAAAAGAGTGTTGGTCGGGAAACGAAGAGTGCCTCAATGAAATCAAACGCCATCCCCCCCCCCCAGCCCCCCCAGGCCCCACCCCGAAAGCCCCACCCCGAAAGCGCGAACTTCAGATAGTTTAAAAGCGCGACCCGAGACAGACCAAAACCCTGATCGCTTGCCAAGCAAAAATCCCATGATCATTTGTTTGAGGAGCTACGTTCAAGGCTTATAGTCAAGTTTGGCAGTCGTGCAAAGCCACGTTCACAAACTGAGCTACTTTCCGAACCAATATTCTTCAATGAAAATATAATAATTGAAACTAACGTGATTATTATAAACAATTGATTCTTAAGGGTGTTTACTGTATTGCGTATTTTTGACAAGTAACAGAGCTTTCCTCACACAAGAAGAATTTAATAGGAAATACGGAATGAATATACATTTTTGGATTGATTGATTGATGTGGATACTTATATAGTGCCTATCCTCGGTCAGAGACCAAGCTCTAAGTGCTTTACATACACGGGGACATTTGCACCACAGGCTGCCTACCTGGTACCTACTGATGGCTGCCACTGGTCGCTCATCATTCGTTTCCTGTGTCATTCAATCAGATTTCAGACGCACACACATACACACTCAGACAGACATGTAACATTTTACGTGTATGACCGTTTGTTTGTTTTTTATTTACCCCGCCATGTAGGCAGCCATACTCCGTTTTCGGGGGGGTGTATGCTGGGTATATTCTTGTTTCCATAACCCACCGAACGCTGACATGGATTACAGGATCTTTAACGTGCGTATTTGATCTTCTGCGTGCGTATACACACGAAGGGGGTTCAGGCACTAGCAGGTCTGCACATATGTTGACCTGGGAGATCGGAAAAATCTCCACCCTTTACCCACCAGGTGCACCGAGATTCGAACCCAGGACCCTCAGATTGAAAGTCCAGCGCTTTAACCATTCGGCTATTGCATTCAATAACTGTAAAACATCCATTATGTAAAACAGACAAAGTTGAGCATGCCAAATGACTGTGCACATGATACCCCCCAGTATGTTCTTGGGTTTGAGGGGGGGTGGGGTGGGGGGTTGTTTGTTTTTTTTCTTCATTTTCATTTTTATTTTATTTTTTTATTTATATTTTTTTTACATTATTTCTTTTTGTTCTTTGTGTATTATGAAACAGAAATACCCTTGCAAGTTAATTATCACTGAAATTCACTGCAGTTGCCTAATGTGTTATCAAGGATGTAATTTTCCTATAGTGACATATGTGAACTGTGCAAAATTCTGTCAAACATGTTTCATTGAAAGAAATATAACCTTCAATGCAAGGGAAAAAAACAACAAAAAAAAAAACCCTGATCACACATTTCCCCAAAGCGTCGCCCCAGTCTAGTTAGTGTTCCGTTTTGAGCATAAGTATTTTCTTTTTTTTTTTCTTTTCTTATCTTTTCGTTTAATCATGATATGGTACCCTACTGCCTTGTGTGTGTGTGTGTGTAACTTTGACAGGTTATCTGATTATCATGCTAGCATAATTATCTGGTGACACAGCCAACAACGATAACAACTGTTTTAGCAAATAACGGACTGGACACATAGAAGATATGTATGCACGGTATACGGTAAAACCATTACTATCATTACCCCCGCTTGGATACACCATTAGCGTTTTCGGGATGTTAACATTCGGCGCTTTTAAGCTATCTCATGGCGCTCTTCTGAGCTATCGTCTTGCGTACAAACGCTACCGGGAAAAATGAAAGAAAAGTGCATGCAGTGGGGCTGTAGCTGTAACTGTAGCAGTAGCAGTAGCAGTAGCGGTAGCCCTTCACTGGACATGAATGCCTTGTCCGGCTAAGGTCAAGATCAAGTGCGTGCAATAGATTGTGTTGTGTTGTATTTTACTGCAATAGATTGTGTTGTGTTGTATTTTACTGTGACCGTATTGTATGGAAAAGGGCCAGGTCAGGGGCATAGCCCTTGCTACTGGTACCATGTAACCCAGTACTACCTGCCGCATGTGAAGTCTCCCAACGACGGACTGCGCATCCAGAAGCGGCCTCTTCTCCCATATGAGGACACACACCGACAGATAAGCCTGCCTGCCTACTCATCCATCGGTCCGACGGGAGACTCCATCATTGTATCGTATCTATCGCGTTGTATTGTGTTGCATTGCATTGTACTGTAATGTGTTGTACTGTATCGAATTATATTGAATTGCATGGTATCACATTGTATTGTATTGTATTGTATTGTATTGTGTTACCTTTTTTGTCACAACCAATTTCTTTGTTAATTATGTCGGGCTGCCCTCCCCGCAGCCGCGGCTGCACACGGGACATCGGTTTATTGTCTCACCCGAAAGACTAGTACCCTGACTACAACTCATGGTTTTGTGGAGGCGTGGAAGTCAGTGAAGCTGATGACGAAGATATGCGCACGGTGCTATTGTTATTGGACACGTGCATCAAAATACG
>NC_134901.1:10977404-10979904 GCF_041734735.1 Babylonia areolata
AGGAGAAGAAGAAGAAGAAGAAGAAGGAGCATGAGAAGAGAGGAAGAAAAGGAGAAGGAGAAGGAGGAGGAGAAGAAGAGAAGAAGGAGGAGAAGAAGAAGAAGCAGAGAAGAAGGAGAAGAAGAAGAAAGAGAACGAGAAGAAGGAAGAAAAGGAGAGGAAGAAGAAGAAGAGGAGAAGAAGAAGAGGAGAAGACGAAGGAGAAGAAGAGGAAGAAGAAGAGGAGAAGACGAAGGAGAAGAAGAAGAAGAGAAGACGAAGGAGAAGAAGACGAAGGAGAAGGAGGAGAGGAGAAGAAGAAGAGAAGAAGGAGGAGAAGAAGAAGAAGAGAAGAAGGAGAAGAGAAGACGAAGGAGAAGAAGACGAAGGAGAAGAGGAGAAGAGGAGAAGAAGAGGAAGAAGAAGAGAAGAAGACGAAGGAGAAGAAGACGAAGGAGAAGGAGAAGAGGAGAAGAAGAAGAGAAGAAGGAGAAGAAGAAGAAGAAGAAGAGGAAGAAGAAGAAGAGGAAGAAGAAGAGGAGAAGACGAAGGAGAAGAAGACGAAGGAGAAGGAGAAGAGGAAGAAGAAGAGAAGAAGAAGGAGAGGAGAACAAGAAGCAGGAGAACAAGAAGAAGGAGGAAGAAGAAGAAGGAGGAGAAGGAGGAAAATAAGAAGAAATGCAAGAAGAAGAAGGAGAAGAAGAACTAGAAGAAGAAGAAGAAGAAGTAGAAGAAGAAGAAGGAGAAGAAGGAGAAATGAAATGGATGGTGTTGCACTGTGTTGATGTCCTTCCCAAGCGGGGGAGAGCAGCCCCAAATTGGACAAAGGGAAATGTGCTTTAAAAGACAGTAATGCAACACAATACAGCACAATTCATTACAATAAAGTCAGTACAACAAATGCCATACAATACTAATCAGTGCCATGCGGGCAAAGCATACAATACAATATAGTACAGTGCTAGTGAAATGCAGCACAACAAATCTATGTATTCATGAAGACGTCTTGCTATAGGTGGAGTGATGGCCTAGAGGTAACGCGTCCGCCTAGGAAGCGAGAAATTCTGAGCGCGCTGGTTCGAATCACGGCTCGGCCGCCGATATTTTCTCCCCCTCCACTAGACATTGAGTGGTGGTCTGGACGCTAGTCATTCGGATGAGACGATAAACCGAGGTCCCGTGTGCAGCATGCACTTAGCGCACGTAAAAGAACCCACGGCAACAAGAGGGTTGTTCATGGCAAAATTCTATACAAAAATCCACTTCGATAGGGAAAAGAAATGAAACTGCACGCAGGAAAAAATACAAAAAAATGGGTGGCGCTGTATTATAGCGACGCGCTCTCCCTGGGGAGAGCAGCCCGAATTTCACACAGAGAAATCTGCTGTGATAAAAAGAAATACAAATACAAATACAAATATATAGCACATAATTCTTGGAGCTCGGAGCTCAAAAGCAACTACAATACAATACAATTCAATTCAATGCACAATTTTCTTCTCCAATCCCCGCAGCACAGAGCAACACAGCCCCGCACCAGTTCTGTGAATGGATGAGGTGTGACTGCCTGCCAGTTCAAATGGCAGGAATGTTAATCGATGCCAGACTCTCCTTCACCTAATTTGAGCTGCGTGCTGCTTTTACTGAGTACACATCGCGTCACAACATTTTAAGAAGAAAAGAAAAAAAAAATCATCGGGGTTTTCCAGTGATGACAGTACATTGCAGAGCTCGGTTTGAGGAAACTCTGTGTGTGTGTGTGTGTGTGTGTGTGTGTGTGTGTGTCTGTCTGTCTGTCTTTCAGTCGGTTGCTTGCGGTAGTTAGTTTAATATTTCAGGGTTACAGTTCGTTAAGGAAGTTTGTTAAAGTCATTATGCATTTTTAGGAGCACACGCACACTCTCCCACCCATCTGGGTGTGTATGAGTGCAAGTTCTGTCTGTCTGTCTGTCTGTCTGTCTGTCTTTCTCTCTCTCTCTCTCTCTCTCTCTCTCTCTCTCTCTCTCTCTCTCTCTCTGTGGGGGTGCCGGGTGGCCGGGGGGAGGGTGTGGGTGGTGGTGGTGGTGGTGGTTTGTGAGTGAGTGTGTTGGAGGGGGAGGGTGGGAGTGTGCGTGTGCGTGTGCTCCTAAAAATGCATAATGACTTTGCCATGTCTGGAACATGGACTAGATAAGACAAGCTGCACGAATATTTCTTTTGTATTGTAGGAAAATGAAAGACCTGTCAATTAATCCTTCCTTCATTCATTCATTCATTCGTTCGTTCGTTCGTTCGTTCGTTCATTATTTTCTTGGGCCCGGCGCTTCCCCAACTTTCGCTCGTGTGAACAATAGAGCTTTTACGTGTGTAACCGTTTCTACCTCGCCACGTAGACACTTGTACTCCTTTACACTTCTTCATATTTGTTTTAGAATTTCAACGGATTGCTGATTAATGTTTGGTGATCTTTTTTTAAAAAAATTTTTATAGTAATTTTATTTTACTGTATAGATACCTATAATGATTTCGTGTTCATTAAGAG